>NW_026945766.1:0-33895 GCF_034702125.1 Engraulis encrasicolus
CTCCTCAGAGAAGTCTATTCCAAACGAGTCAGGGGGGTACCTGACAAAAACATTTTTAATGACAAAACTATGAGGAGTTGAGAGCTATAATTTTGCACTTTTCCTATTGGGACGTTTGTGAACCTCCTTGATTTTTTTCTGCCAAATCTGAGATGGTCGTGCGGGATGATTCGGAGATTTGGCGTGGAATGACCCTCATACATTAATATCATAGAAACAGAAGTGCGTAACTGCACACAAAAATTACCTGTCATGGACTGAATTTATACTTAACCTTCCATGTCAAACCCATTATTTAAATTAATAGCAAAGCCTACATAACATGGTGGTTGTTGGGTTATGCAGTGAAAATTGATTTCTTTCTCTGGCTGTTTGGACATCCAACCTCACCAAAAATGTGTATTCTGTATGATGTCCTCAAGGGATTCTACTGTATGGTTCTGTCCCCAAAGAGTATACATATACACCGTCCATAAAAAGAGTATACAACAAATGATGTAACTTATATTTGAAAGTGTACACATTTTTAAAGAAAGCTAATCTACTAGTACAAAGGAAATTAAACACAAAGGTTACTGAGTTGGAGTGACCATCACCAATGTTATAACTGTGCTCTATTTGCCACACTGAACGTGTTTATTTGTATAATGCATTTCATACACAGAAGTAGTCCATTGTCTCCAGAGTGTATGTTGTATGTTTGTCAGTGGAGCAACGAACATTTGAGGAGTCATTGATTTCTTTCTAATATCCTAACTCCCGTCATCCCTTGCTGCTTGTGGCCTCGTGATGACTTCACTATAGCTCTCAGACCACATGTAATGTTTAAAAACATTTTTGAGATCACAACCTTTAATAGGTTTTCATTAGAAGGCCAATAAGGTTTGAATGAAACTGCTGCCATGTCAGAAGATGCAACAACACATTGTGTGAAATCTCAAATTTTGACATACACCATAACTTTTACACTGTAAGGAAATTTCCCTGCAAAATAGCGGCAGTTACTGGCAATTATAGTTACCTGTAATTCTACTGTTATTTTCACACCAAAAAATCAAATACAGCTCATTGCTGTTTAAATGTATCACAGTATTATAACATTTTTTCAGCAGCAATTGAAACTGTTAAATAACCAGTACTCTACAGAACGTTCACAGTATTAGTATTGTTTAACTAAAAGTGCTCTACAATATTTATGCAGTAGTATAAGTAAAATAACTGCACATTTCAGTTAAAAAGTTGAATTGTACTGTGTGATGACAGGCAAATACTGGGTCATAGTTGTATTCATGAATATGGCCATGGCAACTTCCCACCCCACCCATCATTCTCCATAACTGTGGTACCCTGGCCATGTTACCACCCCACCCGCCCATCGTTCACCATGACTGGAGTGCCTTGAGCATGATACTATGGCGCTATGCTGTATTTGAGAAAATGGTTTGCAGTGGTCCTTTGAAAGTGTGGGCATGAATAAAATTTCAGAGTATGCAGTGCTATGTTACAATGATAGTGTACAAGGTGGGCTTTTTACTCTATCTCTTGATGAGCCAATGATGAATATAGCATTGATCAGTCTTTAAATAATTATTTTTGCACCAAGTAGCCACAGCAAACAAGCACTACAAGCTAGCTCTCAAAGCAATGCCTAATTTGCAGCAGGCACATTATATGCAACAATGCCACAAATGATGCCACATACAGCAAGCTTTCACAAAGAGGAAAGTGTGCAAGCAAGCTTGTAGGCAAGCTTGTAGGCAAACAAGTGCTATGCTGTGCCATGCAGGCCAGCCAGCAGGCAGGCAAGCAACTGAAGTGTTGATAGTCCAGATTTATATACAGGTGTAAGAGTACCATGTGACCAGAGTCATCAGGCCCTTGGCAGGTGACGCCCGTAATTGAATAATGGCATAACAGCCCTACTCAGGTGAGGCCAGGCACTGATTAGCAGATTGGTTTAGATGGGGCTGCTTGTTGCAAGAGTGTTACAAGTTCTTAAAATGTTTCAGCCATTCACACTTTCATCACTATCAAAATGCATGTGCTACTCACACTTTGCTGCATCAAGTACTTTTTAAGTATTGTAGTTTCCTTAGAAATTGTTTCATCATGCTTGATAGTATCAGATAATCTTTAACCAGTCAGAATGACTTCAGTTCTTCAGGTGGTATTGAAGTTTGATGGTGATCACGGACAAGTGGAGGATGAATGGGTTTCAATGGTGCTGCCTAAAATAACTTGTTATTTTCTAGAGATGCACCGGATCCGGTTCCGGTTCCGGATCCGTCAGGATAATAGAGTTTTTCACAGGATCCGGGTCCGGCAGGATCTTAAGCAGTGGATCCGGTATCCGGCATGTTACCTAAAAATCAGGGTCTGGTGCATGTCAAGCCTAGGCTTTTCAGTCTTTCACAACCCCAATCACTGCATGGAGTGAAATCCCTTTGGAAGCGGCTATTGCAGGCAGTGTGGCAATAAGCCAATGAGTCTAAAAAATAGTTTGCGCCAACGTAATAAAAAGGGCCCACGTGTGCGAGTAGACTATATGTTTCAACCCTTTTGTAGGATCCTGTATCCGGTTCCGGATCTGGCAGGATCTTAAGCAGTGGATCTGGTATCCGGCAGGATCCTAAAAATCAGGATCCGGTGCATCTCTAGTTTTTTCCACAACGGCGAATACTGCTATTGTGCAGTACTTACTGTTTATGCTCAATATGTGACTCAAAGTAATATTTTCACAGTAGTTGTCTTTAGTTGTTTTTTCGAAAGACAGTAGAATGCTGTTGCAGAATTGCCGTAAATAAACAGCTATTTGTTACAGTGTACCTAAAGCTACATATGTTGCACCATATGAAACATATTTACCCAACAATTGCTATGTTTTCTTAAATTATGGTCAGACTTAGCTCCAGTTGTGGCTGTCGATAAGGTCTACCAAAGATTCCAAGGCACACTGCTGGTACCAGCAGTGTGCCTTGGAATCTTTGGTAGACCTTATCGACAGCCACAACTGGAGCTAAGTCTGACCATAATTTAAGAAATGTTATCTCCTTGAGCCAAAGAGCACCTGCTAAAGAGACAAAAGTGAAGCAGCACTCCTCCATTATCAACATCAATGATTTTTTTAGCATATGAATTGCTGTTTTACAGATTAAATTAGCTTGAAAGAGAACCTTACATATGCAAAATTAATTGGAAACATTTGTTGCACCAGTTGAACAAGTATGTGGAAATACTTGCACAAATTAATACACACTGATTACAAGTTTGTGTTGATTGGTATAACCAATATTTTTCAAATATATTGTTGCTTTACAGGCAATTTTCTAGATACTAAGTTTTAGAGCTCCATATATCGTTTTTTTGTTTGTTTTAGAATCATTTGTCAAAATTATTTAGAAAAAAAGAGTGTTCAGTGTTCATTTTTCCCATATGATGGAATGATCTTACATAACATCATTTAAGATCATCATTCAAGATCATACTTCAATTTGTTTTTTTGTTTTTTAACGTTATTTGTCATAGCATGAAATGCACACAAATATTAAAAAATATACATTTTAGAAAGCCACATACCTCTGCTCCTCTGTTTCGCTGTGTTTCTCCATTGCTCAGTTTTCCTCATTGGTTATCTCGTCACCGGATAACCATCTGGAGGCTGCATTACAGACATACCAAAATACAAAACATTTCCCTCACATTCTGTATAGCCTACACAGACAATTTTACAAGAAATGGAATTAGCATTTTCATGTGTCTTGCTACAGTTTTTGCTTTAAGACTGTAGCACTTTATCTACAAGAGACCATATCTATACAGTGTTACGCTCACTTAAACGTCCAGATTAACATTTTTGTATCAATTTTGCAAAAATTGTGTGTTGCTCCTTTAACCCATTGATGCTGGATTTTGCATTGCACAACATTGGCCCTGTTGCCTGGAGCTGTATGACGCAACATTAAGGGTCATGAGATTTGAGAAAATGTTATTAAAAATGTTGTTATGTTAGAGCTGAATGAACACATTCCAATGCAAGATGGGGGTCTTATGGTTTAAATGCAACTTATTGCACTTTTGTATGTGCTTCAAAGGCTAAGATATTTAGGTTTTTATAGGCTGAAGGCAACTTTTCTTAAAGAGGGCTTTGGCATTCAGCAGCCTTTTTGGCTTGTGCTCTAGGCGCCAATGGGTCAGGCAACTCATAAACACCACACGTTATTAGAAACAGAAGACACGTAATGCAAAAACTGCAATATCATTGTGAAGACACATCGGTTCAAAACAAAACACCTGAGGGAACAACAACACGTATACACATACCTGAAAATACCTACTGTGAAAATGAAACACTATTCTCACAGTTATAAAAATAGATGACTATTGTTTTATTTTCCTTTTATATTTTGATTGTTTGCATTCCAAAATGTCAATATTAGAAACAGAAGACACTTATTGCAAAAACTGCAATATCATGGCATCATTGTGAAGACACATCGGTTCAAAACAAAACACATTAGGGAACAACAACACGTAGACAGATACCCAATACCTACTGTCAAAATAAAAACACTATTCTCACAGTTAAGCTACAAAAATACACGGCTATTGTTCTATTTTCCTTTTCCATTTTGATTGTTTGCATTCCAAGCTGTCAATATCTTACTAACAAATAAATCCTAAACATAAATCATTCACATGACATGTTGGAGAACATGAAAGTAAATTGTTTTTTTTTTTTTAAGTAGAGAATATGCGCACATCAGTAACAGAGGTGTTGGACCAGCTAAAAGAAAATAATAGTTCAGATCTTTTAGGTATTTTGACTTACCAGTATCATACGGTTCTGTCTACATTTCTCGAAATCCACCGAAGCCGTGATTGGTGATCGACATACAATATACTCTGGTAGGCCTATTGTTCTTACATTTTGCTAAACTGTTGATAAATAACGAGCCCTAATCATGTTAATACTTTAAATCAGGAAACTAGACTAAGATGTCATCTCGCCAAAGTCACAAGACGTCTTCGCAGGTGAAGTTATGTGCTGTCTTGTTTGCACTGTAACGCAGGGGTGGCGCTATAGGGGGGCAAGCAGGGCATTTGCACCTGTGCACAGGGCCCTCCCATATTGGTGGTGGGGGCCCTGTTATGACCTTTTCAGGCTGTATGGGGGGGGGCTGACAGTGTTTTGCCCTGGGGCCCTGTATGCAACTGTTCCGCCACTGCTGTGACGCACTACTGCACCGGGCCTATTGTAGGCTCATGTTTATCTCTGGGAGGCAGAACAGGTTGGACAGGTTGTAGAGTGTGTGTGTGTGTGTGTGTGTGTGTGTGTGTGTGTGTGTGTGTGTGTGTGTGTGTGTGTGTGTGTGTGTGTGTGTGTAGTACAGGTTGTAGAGAAACAAATCAGAAAAAAATCATGTATTCAGTAACCAGGTGACACACCCAGTCTGAGCACATGCTTTCTTAAGAGCCATTTCTTTTCATTTTATGTTTTCATACAAGCCTTGTTTTACTTGTTGGATTTACAAGTTTATGTTATCCTTTTTGTTAAATAAACCATCCACTCATCATCGAGGAGAAACAATAACGCATCCTCGTCCTTTCGCGCGTCAGTCTCCTGCATCCTTACGGTCAAGGAATTGAACAAAATGAGAAAAGAAGGCCCTAATTGAAACAAGGGAATAATGCAAACTTAACCTGTTTTAATTAATACACTATTCATTGAAGAGAAGTCGTTCTGATGGTAGGAGAAGAGAAGTTTTTACCCTCTTGTTTACTAGGGGGAAGCCGTGGCGTAGTGGTTAGGGAGGTGGACTTACAAAACACTTGAATACTAAAAATAATAGTTACCAGCAGCTGTTCAATTTTATTTATTATATTGAACTGTATGCTATCCCATGTTCAGTTTGTATAGATGTGTTTTGTGTCTGCAACAGTTGGCTAATATTCGGTGTTACAACAGTATGTGGATTCATTCATACAAATCTACAAGAAGCTCCTGTAGCACTACTGTATTTATAGACCTACTGCATGTGCATTCAGCAAGACTGGTATCAGGGGGCCATGGGTAAGCGGTTAGCAGGTCTGGTCACAGCACGAAAAGGGGGATTTGTGTATCATTCTGACTTGGGAAAACCATTAGCATGCAGGTGTATTTAAAGGTGCACCGTGTAATATTTTTTGTAGTTTATTTCTAGAATTCATACTGCTCCTGTACACTCAGCAAGACTGGTATCATGGGCAGTCATGGGTAAGTGGTTAGACCGTCAGACTTGTAGCCTTAAGGTTGCTGGTTCGACTTCCAACCCACCAGGTGGGTGGGGGTAGTAATTGACCAGTGGTCTCCCCCCATCCTCCTCCATGACTGAGGTACCCTGAGCATGGTACCTACCAACCGCACTACTCCCTTGGGGCGCCATTGGGGGCTGCCCCCTTGCACGGGAGAAGCATAAATGCAATTTCCTTGTGTACAGTGTTCACTTGTGTGCTGTGGAGTGCTGTATCACAATGACAATGGGAGTTGGAGTTTCCCTGTTGGGCTTTCACTTCACTTTCATCATTATGACTTAGACCAGCAGCATGCAGGTGTTTTTAATAATATAATTAAGTGTGTGTAAGAATTACAATCTAGCATGGGCAAACAGCAACTGCACATTTGAAGACACCCAAGGGACCTTGCCTTGAAGGGGTCCATCACATCATTCTCCATCAGTGTGTGTACCATCCACCACACACCAGCCAGAGAGGGAGAGTGAGGGAACTGAACCCTCATAACAAATAAGTGGACGTCAAACCGAAAACATCATCTCACCACTGCACATGTATTATGTTTATTATAAAAGCATGAAAATCGATATAAACACTTAAACACAAATGAAGAAAATCATGTGGAAATGTACAAGTTATTTACAATAATAGTGAGATGATGCAAGTATGGTACAAACAAATACAGTGCAGAGACACATGCTTACTGTCACATGAAGTTGAAAAGCAGGAATACACAGTATGTTATGTACAGGGGAAAGGTGGTACTTAATTTTTTTTTAAAAAAAAAACATGAAACCCATTGATTATCCATTGATTAGATTAGATTAGATTGCCTTTATTGTCCACAAGGGGAAATTTGTTTTCACCAATCATAATGTGTTACAGCCAACATGGATAAAAAAAAACATACAGCGAAATACACTATAGAGGTACACAAAGACAAAACATAATGACATCAAGCGCAATATACATGCCCACTCACACACAAATACAGTCATAAGCACACTCTCTTGAACCTGACAGCCAGTACCAGTTCCATGACCAGACTATAGTGATAACATTCATCCAAACTGTAATCAGTGACGTGTGTCTCATGTTTAGTGACTTTCATACTCAGTGTGGAGGAGAATTACAGAACACTTCATGGAAATGTAACCACTGCATTCATCCCCACTGTAATCAGTGACACATATCTTGTGTCTTCATATGTTTATGTGACTTTAATACTCAGTAGTGGAGGGTATTCCAGAGCACTGTATACAGTACTGTATTAGTCAAATCAAGTCAAGCCAGCTTTTATTGTCACTTTCTTCATATGCACAAGTCATACAAGTAAAAGGAAAATGAAATTACGTTTCTCTCTCTATACCATTCCAAGACATAGACATACACAGGACTGATATTTTACAGACTGATTGCAATCAGTGACGTATATCTTGTGTCTTCTCATATTTATGTGACGTTAATGCTCAGTTGTATTTCGGAGTATTGTAAACAGTACTGCATAACTGTGATCAATGACGCGTGTGTGTTTCATGGCATGTTTCATGGCTGTTATGCATGCTTCAGCACACAACATGGGAATGGAAGGATGTTCATATACATATTTTTACATGTTTACAGTTTGGATCTTGTTGTAGTTCAGAGAGCACCTTCTCTGCTGAGGGTCCAAGTGGATTCCCCCACAGCCAAAGCTCTCTGAGGGATGATGGCTTTGATCTCAGAGCTGCTACAAAACACCTGAAGCCTTCATCTGTAATACAGCAGGACCTCAGACTGTAGAGAGAGAAGAAAACACTTCATTAGATCAACTGACGAACACTGTAAGGAGTCATTAGCATAGAAATCTAGAAACCCCTAGTGGCCGCAAATTGAATTTGCTGCTGGGGCCAGTCTAGCCACCCCTGGTCGTTTAGCGAGGCTGAAAGTTATCTGACGACAGAGCCAATCAAATCGTGAGAAGCAAGATGAGGGGCTGGGCTGAGCTTTAAGAACATACACGCCCCTTGAAACTGCTAGCACTATGGCTAGCCTAGGAATGAATGCGTCTTACCACCATCACAGCCACTAAAACGAGTTACGTAGTAAATTGTGTTTTCACTTACAAAGTTCAGCCTCGTTTTCAACCACAGGACGCTCCTTGACCAACTAGCGAAATGTTGAACAATTTCGGGCTTGTTAAATAGTTGTATAAACTAATATGATCGTTGTCAACATGATGGATACCTAGTTCTAGCTAGCTGTGTTATTTGACGAGAGGTGGGCTAGCCGCTAGCTCGGTCGGCGAGGTCAAGTCAAGTCAAGTCAAGTCAAGTCAAGTCAAGTTTATTGTCAATTTCTTTACATGCACTGGTCATACAAAGAATTTGAAATTGCGTTTCTTGCTCTCCCATGCAGACATAGACTAATCTAGGTAAGGACATAGACAGTATAGACATAGACAGTATGGACGTAGACATTGCTCATACAGACATTTAAAGTGCAAGACTGGACAACAGAAGACTTGTAGAGAACATACATTAAGAGGAGGTATTTTGTTGTTCTTTTTCCTAAAAGTCCTTTATAGCGTTCTGACATAGTAATAGTAGCATTTGAAGAAATAAATAATTAAAAAAGGTTTTTATTTAAATACACCAGCAGCAGTATGTGTGTGTGTGTGTTTGTATGTGTTTTGTGTGCGTGTGTGTGTGTGTGTGTGTGTGTGTGTGTGTGTGTGTGTGTGTGTGTGTGTGTGTGTGTGTGTTTAGTGCAGGTAGAAAGTGCGGTGTGCGTCTGTGTGTGTGTACCTGTGTATGTGTGTGTGTGTGTGTGTGTGTGTGTATGTGTGTGAGTATGAGTTGTGTGTCAGTGTGTGTATGTTTGGGTTTAGTGCAGAAAGTGCAGTGTGCTTGTGTGTGTGTGTGTGTGTGTGTGTGTGTGTGTGTGTGTGTGTGTGTGTGTGTGTGTGTGTGTGTGTGTGTGTGTGTGTGTGTGTGTGTGTGTGTGTGTGTGTGTGTGTGTGTGTGTGTGTGTGTGTGCATGTGTATGTTTTGAGTTAGTGCAGGTTGAAAGTTCAGTCACAGATGTAGTAGTGCAGGTGGAGTGTTCAGTCGCAGATATGGTGGTGGGGATGAGGGGGGGGGAGCGTTGTCAGTGGCCTGGCTGGCTAGAGGCTGACAGTGAAGGGAGAGTGGGTTGAGTGTTCAGTATCTTGATTGCTTGATGCATCGTGCTGCTTGTAAGCCTGGTGGTACGGGAACGGAGGCGCCTGTACCTCTTTCCAGAGGGCAGGAGGCTGAACAGTTTGTGTGCAGGGTGGCTTGTGTCTTTGATGATCATCAGTGCTTTTCGGGTGAGGCGTGCGGTGTAAATGTCCTGCAGGGAGGGGAGTGGTACTCCAATGATCTTCTTCGCTGTGTTCACAACACGCTGGAGTGTCTTCCTGTTTTTCTCCGTGCAGCTTCCTCCCCACACTGTGATGCAGCTGGACACGACGCTCTCTATGGTTCCTCTGTAGAATGTTGTCATGATGGAGGGTGTAGCACTTGCCTTCTTTAGTTTGCGCAAGAAGTAGAGACGCTGATGGGCCTTCTTCGCCAGTGATGTAGTGTTGGTGGTCCAAGAGAGGTCGTCGCTGATGTGCACTCCAAGGAACTTGGTGCTGCTCACTCTCTCCACAGCATCACCGTCGATGGTCAGTGGTGGCAGTTGTTTTTGGACCCTCTGAAAGTTGACAACAATCTCCTTGGTCTTGTTGACATTCAGCAGGAGGTTGTTGTCTTTGCACCATCTGGCCAGCAGGTCTACTTCTTCTCTGTAGTGGGTCTCATCGCCCTTAGTGATGAGGCCCACCAGTGTTGTATCATCCGCAAACTTCACTAGATGGTTAGTGCTGTGGGTCGTTGTGCAGTCATGTGTCAGCAGCGTGAACAGCAGGGGGCTGAGAACACAACCTTGCGGAGCCCCCGTGCTCAGGGTCAGGGTGCTTGAGGTGTTATTCCCTACCCGTACTGCTTGTGGTCTCTGCATCAGGAAGTCCAGCAGCCAGTTGCAGAGGGAGGTGCTGAAACCTAGTTTGTCCAGTTTTCTGATGAGTTGTTGTGGTATTATGGTATTGAATGCTGAGCTGAAGTCAATGAACAGCATTCTCACATATGAGTCTTTATTGTCCAAGTGGGAGAGGGCTGGATGGAGGGCAGAGCAGATTGCATCCTCCGTGGATCGCTTGGCTCGGTATGCGAACTGGTAGGGGTCCAGGGTGGGGGGTAGGGTGGCTTTGATGTGTGACAGGACTAGCCGTTCGAAGCACTTCATGATTATGGGCGTCAGTGCTACAGGACGGTAGTCATTGAAGCATGATGGTGATGATTTCTTCGGCACGGGTATGATGGTAGCAGCTTTGAAAAGTGATGGGATGACTGCTTGCTCCAGAGAGATGTTAAAGATGTCTGTGAAGACATCCTTCAGCTCTTCTGCACAATCCTTCAACACTCGGCCAGGTATGTTGTCTGGGCCAGCTGCTTTGCGTGGGTTGATGGTGGCCAGTGTCCTCTTCACACTGGCAGAGGACAGGTACAGGGGTTGATCATGGGGGGGAGGGGGAGTTTTCTGTGGATGAGTGTCATTTTGTGCTTCAAAACGGGCAAAGAAACTGTTCAGGTCGTTTAGCAGAGAGGTGTTGATGTCACAGCTTCGTGGTGCGGGCTTATAGTCCGTGATGGCCTGTATGCCCTGCCACAGGCTCTGTGCATCTCTGCTGTCTTTGAAGTGTGTTGTTATTTTGTCCGAGTATTCCTTTTTTGCTTTCCTGATGCCCTGGGACAGGTTTGCTCTTGCTGCTTTTAGGCCAGCTACGTCTCCTGCTCTGAAGGCTTTGTCTCTGGCCCTCAGCAGTCTGTGAACGTCTCCTGTGAACCATGGCTTCTGGTTGGCCCGTGTGGTGATGCGTTTTATTTCTGTAACATCATCAATGCATTTTGTCTCATTCCCATCTATTTAGTAAGTTACTTGTATACTTCCAAAGCTCCCAAATGTCTTGTTTTTAATGCCATGGGTCTTTTTATAACTGCCACTAAATTGGCGAGTTATTTCAATTCTTTTAAGTTGCTCTGCTTAACATGGAATGGTGGTTAGGTTGGCCGCCGGTGCTATATCATTTGAAATTGTTTGATTAACGATTTCTTAAATGACAACATCCGTTAATAAAGTAGCGACCAAATATCACAGCTGTCAAATATAACACAGTGGTGGTTGATAGCTGGGGGGGACAGAATGAATGGGACCTTGAACGGGACTGTTATGGAACTGATGGTTGTTCTAAAGTGTTCGCACAAGTTCTTATTTAGTCAGTTAATGCCGGCACTGACTGATGATAGTCACAGGATTCCGGTGCTCCATTAACTGATGCTGTGTTGAATTAAACCCAGAAAACGGAACCTGGTGTGAGTACTTCTTTGGCAGCTGTTACAATACTTAGAAGATAGTTGATATAGGCCTAACTTGCCTGCTTGCTGACCATATGTTTAGGCCTTGGTAAATAGCCATATTTAATATTCAATTCCAGTCAGAATGAGTTGCACCGAATGCACCGAATCTCTCAGACTGACATGAACTGACAGGGCTAGTTTAGCCGGGTAAGCAACTGTTAGCATTTTACAGAAACAGACAGTCACAAGTTATGTTATTAGACCATTTGTTGTAGATGTGGAACAAAATTGCGGTCATTAAATGTTACTTAGGATCAAAACACACTAGTCGTTAACCCATATAGACATTGTGTTGTGATAGTGAGCAGTGTGCGATCTCGCTGTATCTGACTGCGAAGCTGCCTGTCCTGTCAAGCTCCGACCGGAACTATTCTCGGCCACGCCCCTACAGTTTGCTGTGTGTGGATTCAGTGTGGTTGGCTGTTGCGCCATCCTGATGCTTTGAGTACTAAGGCATTTTGATAGACAACCGTTTATTCCACCCACACGGCTTCCCAGTTACCCTAGACCACTGTAGGGGGTTAGCTGGCTAGGCTAAGGAGCTAGGCACAGTACATCCTGCCTAACTGGTGTCTTAACTAGGGTGTGTGTGAGAGAGAGAGAGTGTGTGCGAGAAAGAGAGAGAGAGAGAGAGAGAGAGAGAGAAAGAGAGAGAGAGAGAGAGAGAGAGAGAGAGAGAAAGAGAGAGTACATGATAATCCACACTCATTGTCAAACACATAGACCAGGGGTAGACAATTTACATGATAAATAAATGCTATTTAACATAAATGCAATTAATTTCATGTAATTTGATTTTGATTTGAAAGATTAATTTTCTTCTATGTAGCCTACAGATAATATGACGACTGCTGCGTCTCCTGGCGTCTCTCTCATGAAATGGGTGACCTGCCTTATGCCTTGTGTTCACCAAGCACGACCTACACTACCCAGGTGGTTGAAGAAGTTTCGCCATGAATTCATTTTATTTGCGCTGGACGCGGCATTGACAAGTTTGATTTAGCTGATCACATAACTGCTCTGGCTTGACAGCCTGGGACAAACGGAGATATAACGTTCCAATTGGTTTTTCGACGAACCGTGTCATAGCTCATTACCATAAGATTAGTTTGACTTTAATAGTTAAAATTCGCTCTGGTTGCTCAGTTCGCTTTGCACCAGGCAAACTCGCTCTGGTAGCTTTATTCACCTTCCCTCCATAGAGAAATAATGACTTCTGCTGCTCAGGTAGCGTAGGTCACGCTTGGTGTACACAATGCATTAGAAACCTGCCTTAACTAATGTATACAATTGCCAGTTATTTATTGTCATAATTGTGCTTCATTAACTGAAGATTGTTAAACTTTGTTGATTCCGAACGCAGGACAAACAAAGAAGAATGGAACTAATACTGCCTGCATTTTTTTCATTTAGGCTATTTGACTGCATTCACTGCACTGCAATACTATTTGCTACATCTCGTGGCTGAATGTAATTGATGGCGGGCCATATTTGGCCCGTTAATTGCTAATATGCTAATTGCATACCTCTGACATAATAGACAGTAACTCAGTATGTGGTATTGTGATACGCACTCTAGTTTCTCCAGTTTACAGTTGGGATCCTCCAGAAGAGAGGAAAGATGCTTCACTCCTGAATCTCCTGCTTTATTTCTACTCAGCTGCAGCTCTCTCATGTGTGAGGGGTTTGATCTTAGCGTGAATGCAAGAGCTCTGAAGCCTTCCTCTCCAAAACTGCAATTATGGAGGCTGTAGAGAGAAAATAACACCATTATTTTTTTGTATTTGACCCACGTTTTGACTCCTTTCGCTGGGGTAGTTTTGTTGTTACTGGTAAAAGTAAAAGTGTAAAAACATGTCCGCACTGACCTTTTTTATTTAAAAAAAGGGGCATACATACAGCAATTCCATGCATTTCGAAACATTTATTGAGGTGTAGATGATAGTCCTAAATTGACAAAAATAATAGGTGGAACATCCCTGCAGTTATCCATGCCACACAGGTCGCAACGGTATTGGCACGACAGTGCGCGTAATCTTGAGTAAAACAAGTATCCTGTCTCCCTCCTCCAGAGGGCAAGGTAACAAATAATCATCAAATCCACTCACAGTTTAGCAAGTCAGAGTCATTTAGGCCTACACATTTGAATGCCTCTCTTGACAGCTCGAAGTTTGCGTGACAGCTCTTAACTTGTGCTTTGTAATGAATCTGCTGATCTTAAAATCAAGACGCTTTCACACAGTATACGCAACGCGGGAACAACAGCAATTCCAGAGCCAGACGGAAAACTTTCCAGTGCTACACAAAATTGGTGAAAGGACTGTCGTGTTGGGGACACTTGGACAAGTACAAGGGATAAAAATTCAGTAACTAGAATTATTTTGAGAAGAAAAATTGGCCCGCGTCCAAACTTAATTGCCGACCCCTGACATAGACAGTAACTCAGTATGTGGTCTTGTGATACTCACTCTAGTTTCTCCAGTTTACAGTTGGGATCCTCCAGAAGAGAAGAAAGATGTTTCACTCCTGAATCCCCAGCTTTATTCCCACTCAGCTGCAGCTCTCTCATGTGTGAGGGGTTTGATCTCAGTGCTGATGCAAGAGCTCTGAAGCCTTCCTCTCCAAAACTGCAAAATGACTGTAGATACGCTGTAGAGAGGCTGTAGAGAGAAAATAATGCTTCTCATTTGTTTCTTTAAATGAACAGTCCAACTTTTTCATTTTCACATATTTCCAGTGTTTCCAAACATTATTCGTGAATATGCATATCAGTTTCCTCTCAGTGTTTTCAGTACTTACATTTCTTGGTATCATAATTATTAGCATAGCTTAGCATAATCACTGAAGGTAAATGGGAGCATTAGCATCAAGACACAATTGATCACAGGACGGGATTTATATAGCTGTTTTGCACTCTGGTGAATTCTAAATTCATTTTAAAGTAGTTTATATGTACATTTGCTGATGTTTTGTTTGCTCCATAAACTTGCATTGCCACACTTTATTTGTATATACTGTTAAACTAGGCAATGTAAACACATAGATGAAAAATTAAATGTATTCTCATATTTTACTTGGACTTAACTATATATGAAATGAGGTGGACTGAGGTGAGGGGGATTGTTCCTTTAAAGACAACAATATGATTGTCATATGACATTAAAATGAGCATTTTATAATAATAATAATAATAATAATAATAATAATAATAATAATAATAATAATAATAATAATAATAATGCCTGTGTGTGTGTGTGTGTGTGTGTGTGTGTGTGTGTGTGTGTGTGTGTGTGTGTGTGTGTGTGTGTGTGTGTGTGTGTGTGTGTGTGTGTGTGTGTGTGTGTGTGTGTGTGTGTGTGTGTGTGTGTGTGTGTGTGTGTGTGTGTGCGTGCGCGTGTGTGTGTGGCTGCACAGTTCACTATCAAAAACACAGACAGCAAATCAGTGTGTGGTCTTGTGATACTCACTCTAGTTTTTCCAGTTTGCAGTTGGGATCCTCCAGAAGAGAAGAAAGATGCTTCACTCCTGAATCTCCTGCTTGATTCCAACTCAGCTGCAGCTCTCTCATGTGTGAGGGGTTTGATCTCAGCGCTGATGCAAGAGCACTGAAACCTTCCTCTCCGAAACTGCAGTTATGGAGGCTTTAGAGAGAAAATAACTTCAGTCCCTTTTAGACAAAAGTATGATGGCCATGATGACATTTGCATCAACTGGAGCATTGCTGTATTGAAATGTCATGTGTGTGTGTGACTGTGTGTGTGTGTGTGTGTGTGTGTGTGTGTGTGTGTGTGTGTGTGTGTGTGTGTGTGTGTGTGTGTGTGTGTGTGTGTGTGTGTGTTTGTGTGTGTGTGTGTGTGTGTGTGTGTGTGTGTGTGTGTGTGTGTGTGTGTGTGTGTGTGTGTGTCAGGCAGACAATAAGTTCCGTCCCAAAAGCAGAAATGTAAAGAGGATAAAACGAAAAATGGCGTCGAAGATGCATAATTTGTACTTGCACGTGCATTATTATGTATACAAGTCATTCTAGGCTCGGACAGGATGCTGCTGCTGGCTTTTAAACACAGCGCCCTCACCAGATAATAAAAAAGAGAAAAAAAGGGAAAGGGACTCTTTCAAATGACAACTAGACACTTGGATGACAATTAAAGAGAAAAGGCCAAGAGGAAATTAGCTTTTGAAGGTGTAAGCCAAAACGTTGGTCTTATTAAATGTAACTGCATGAAGTTCCGAGTGTGCGACGACCATTCTTTCCAAGTTGAGTCTAATTATCCGCCGTACGCGATTCACACGGTGTGTGTTTACTGAAACCCGAAGAAAGACTCATCGCGGGCCAACCCACTGTGTCACATCTGGCTACCTTCACGCTAAGATCAAGAAAGCTAATGGCTAATGGCTAATTTGCACATTACTACTTCACAATATTTCCACCCCTCATACGAAACATTTATAAAATTGTCAAAGCATGTGTGGTGGTAAACAAGTGAATTTGACCAAAAAAGTGCATCATCTGGCTCGTCAAGCATGGTAGTGGGACTGACATCGTTTGGGGATGTATGAATGCCGTCAACATTGGAAATATGAATTACACCTAAAGAAGCATGCATGTCAACATGCACTGTGACTACAGAAGCAGATCATGATACTCTCCATAGGATTCAAAAACTCACACCCATCTATTTTAGCCAGGTGCAGACTCAAAATGTACAGTTTCAATGTACTGAAAGGTTGAAACACACACCGATGACCTCCCTTTCAATGCCTTTTCATTTCGAAATGAAAAAATGAATGTAGTTGCTGCCAAAGGTAGTTGTACAAAGAATTAAGCAAAGGCTGCGAATACTTTTGTATTGTAAATTGCTGGAGCCAGGATGGTGTGAAAGATCTGTTCAATGTTATTTAACTGATGTGCAGTCCCTCCGTACACCCCCTATCATCAGCAACTCTGAGTCCGTTTTCCAGAATTTGATTTATTTATAAATCACTATTTTCTAAATTAACATTTAAACATCAAAGTAATAAATAGGCTAATTTATCAATTATATATGTCCATGGAGACTGACAGCCTAGCGCTGATTTATATTTTATAATAACTGAAGTCAATAATACAAAAACGTGGAGATGTGAATGTGGACAAAACTACTAGGCTCCTCTGTTGGAGAAAACGAATGCATGGTGGACGACACGACTGCTGCCGAAACGTGAATGGACGAATAGACCTGCTCCCCAGCGGAGGGAAATGAAACGGCTACCGAAAGGAATAGCCCTGCAATGGCTTAACCGTTTCTGTCTTCATCCGCAATTGTTTGTTACGGTGCCTTTATACAAGTCCCGGCGTGAAGGCATGACGTGCGAGGGCACGCCTCTTCACCAATCAGACTGTTTAGATTGCTTCAGCCGGCAAGCTGACTTTTGAGCTGATGAGAGCTGAGTTGAGCGCAAGTCGAAAAGCAAAATGTTGTTAGTTAAGGTTGTGTTTACAAAGGTACTTGTCTACAAGTGTTAAAAGGGTACTTGTGTACAAGTGTTACAAGGGTACTTGTATCTGTATGTGTACTTGACGGTACACCATGAGTGTATTTGTTTTACCATGTGATTTTATTTTTGTATTTTAAAAATTAAAAATGCTGATTACAAAAAAGAAAAGCAAAATGTTGCCGAGGTGTGCTATACGGGGAAAATATGAGCAGTGGAAACGAGCCATAAGTGGTCTTGTGATACTCACTCTAGTTTCTCCAGTTTGCAGTTGGGATCCTCCAGAAGAGAAGAAAGATGCTTCACTCCAGAATCTCCTGCTTCATTCCCTTTCAGCTGCAGCTCTCTCATGTGTGAGGGGTTTGATCTCAGAGCTGATGCAAGAGCCCTGAAGCCTTCCTCTTCAAAACTGCAATTAGACAGGCTGTAGAGAGAAAATAACACATCTTATTTGTTTCTTTTAAAGGAACAGTCCACCCATATTGATTTTCACATATTTGAATTATTTACAAGCATTACTGATGAATGTGCATATCAATTTTGTCTCCTTGTTTTCAGGGCTTAGATTAATTGGTATCAGAATGATTAGCATAGCTTAGCATAATAACTGGAAGTACATGGGAGCATTAACATCAAGACAAAAGTGACCACAGGATGGGTTACATAGCTTGTTTTGCACTCAGGTGACTTTAACATTATTTTTAAAGTATTTTATGAGTACATTTGATGATGCTTTGTTTGCATCCATAGACCTGCATTGCCACACTTTATATGGCTATTCTGTTGAGCTACGCAATGCGTAGTGTGTGGTCTTGTGATACTCACTCTAGTTTTTCCAGTTTACAGTTGGGTTCCTCCAGAAGAGAAGAAAGATGCTTCACTCCTGAATCGCTTGCTTGATTCCCACTCAGATGCAGCTCTCTCATGTGTGAGGGATTTGATTTCAATGCTGATGCAAGAGCTCTGAAGCCTTCCTCTCCAAAACTGCAGTTAGACAAGCTGTAGAGAGAAAATAACAGCATAATATTTTTCCTTGAAGACAAAAGTATGATGGTCATGGTGACATTTGCATGTGTGCGTGTGTGTGTGTGTGTGTGTGTGTGTGTGTGTGTGTGTGTGTGTGTGTGTGTGTGTGTGTGTGTGTGTGTGTGTGTGTGTGTGTGTGTGTGCGTGTGTGTGTGTGTAATTGCTTATTATCATGACAGCTTACTTGAGCATCTCAAGAGTACAGATTGAGGTCTTCAGCCCATTACAAATTTCTCCAACTTCAATAAATCCAACCGTGTTTCCACTGAGATCCAAACTCTTCAGTTTCGAGGATGGTTTGCTGAGGACACTTGCCAGTGTTGCACAGCTTTGTTTAGTGAGATTACAGTGGTTGAGCCTTAAGAGGAACACAACAACATCAGTAAGTGTATGTCTTGCTCACAGTCACATTAATGCTTGCATGCAAGGATTTTACCCCTATATGAAAAAGAAAGCACATATACGCTGCAATCATACTTACAGAGCGGTTTGGGATTCCTCCAGCACAGGCAGCAGTCTTACCAGGACTTCATCAGACCTGCCGTACTTCTGCAAGTCGAACACATCCAGGTTGTCCTCTGATGTCAGCAACACAAACACTAGTGCTGACCACTGGCCAGGTGAGAGTTGGGCTTCTGAGAGAGTCCCTGCACTCAGGAAGCTCTGTATCTCCTCCACTAACGAGTGGTCATTGAGTTCATTCAGACAGTGGAAGAGGTTGATCACCCTTTCTGATGAAGGAGCTTCTGAAATTTTTCGCTTGATGTACCTGATTGTTTCTTCATTGTCAGTCTGAATGTGTTGCTTCTGCAGTAAGCCATGTAGTTGATTCTGGTTTGAGTCCAGCGAGAGGCCAAGAAGGAAACGAAGGAAAAGATCAAAGCGTCCATCTTCACACTGGAAGGCTTTGTCCACAGCACTCTTCTGCATAGCAGTCATTGATTCCTGCATCTTTGAAGGAAACATTCTTTCAAACCAAAAATGACTTGCTTGTGGTTGTTCTATTGACACAAGGTCTTTTCTTTCATTTCTCATCATCAGGAACACATACAATGCTGCAAGATACTCCTGAATACTTAAATGCACAAAGCTGTACACCTTCCCCAGGATCACCCCTGATACTTCTTGAAACATTTGGGTGAAGATGCCAGAGTGAACTGCTGCCTCCTCCACATCAACACCACATTCTTTCAGATCTTTTTCATAAAATATCAGGTTATCTTTTTCCAGTTGTTCATAGGCTAGTCTTCCAAGACCAAGGAGACTAGCTTGGTTCCACTGAGGATCCTCATAGACGTCCTCAAACTTCAGGCCCCGCTGTCTGTTTTGAAAGACAAGGAAGTATGTATACATCTCTGTCAACGTCTTGGGAACCTTTTGACCTCCTGCCATGACCTGCTGAAGAACAGTAGCAGCAATCCAGCAAAACACTGGGATGTGGCACATGATGTAGAGGCTCCTAGATGATCTGAGGTGGGAGATTACTCCTTCAGCAACATTCTGATCACTGATCCTCTTCCTGAAGTACTCTTCCTTCTGTGGGTCACTAAAGCCTTGTACCTCTGTAACACGATCAACACACACTGGTGGAATTTGATTGGCTGCTGCTGGTCGAGAGGTGATCCACACTAAAGCAGTGGGAAACAGATAACCTTTGATCAGGTTTGTCAAGAGCATGTCCACTGAAGACACCTCTGTGACATCAGTCAAACTATGACTTTTCTGGAAGTTCAGCTGAGGTCGACATTCATCCAGACCATCCAAGATGAACAACACTTTGCGCTTCTCTTGGCTCTGAAAGGTTAACGGTTTCATTTCTGAGAAAAGGTGGTGGAGAAGTGTCATCATAGAGTACTGTTTCTCTCTGATGAGGTTGAGCTCCCGAAATGGTAGTGGAAATATGAAGTGGATGTCCTGGTTTTCTTTGCCCTCAGCCCAGTCCAGTATGTACTTCTGAACTGACACAGTTTTACCAATGCCAGCCACTCCCTTTGTGATGACTCTTCTGATCAGTTTATCTTGTCCTGGTAAGAGTTTGAAGATATCTCTGCATTTGATTGGTGTCTCTTGTCCAGCTGATATTTTGGATTTCATCTCAATCTGTCTGACTTCATGCTCCTCATTCACTTTCCTACTTCCTCCCTCTGTGATGTAGACTTCTGTGTAGATCTTTTCAAGCAGAGCAGAACCTCCTTGCATTTGTATCCCTTCAAACACACTCTGGTACCTGTTCTGAAGGCTCTTCTTCAACTCAGTGCGACAAACTGTATCATTTTCATCTATGTCACGGATAAAATAAGAGATTCTCAAAAACACAACAAATGGCACAGAGAATACCGTACAGTGCACACAGTAAATAACATACTGTCTGGTACACTAACATACCTAACAGCACAAATAAAAACAGGGGAGAATAACAAAACGATCCTTACTTTCTTGCAGTTTTTCAGCAAGCTCCTTCTGGTCCATGGTCCTAAGGAAGTGCAGTGCCATCTTCAGAGCCCCTTCTCTGGCATCACTCTCAGCATCAGCATCATCTTCATGCTCAAATTTCTCTATGTAGTCTGGACTCAGAATCCTCTTGAATCTATTCAGCTCATTCCTCAGGAATGTAAAGATCTTATTTTCAAGCTCCTAGAGCACAAATATTTCAGGTTACTCTTCAGTGCAATACAAGTGTTCTAATATTACAAATAAAGTGGAGCGTTCTGCGATTGTTTTGTGTCTTCTGAACTCTGTGTGCATATTACGGTGCAACCAATTGTGTCCCTATGCAGCATTATAGAAATTATTGACATTCAAACCTGCAATATATGATCCAAATTGCACTCTGGAATCTGGGTTGACAGGGAACTGACTGCATGTGAAATATTTTTCCCCATTTTGCTGCTGGGAAGAAGAATATGACAGAAAAATATTTTTTTTCTTGTTTTTAATATGATAAGATCATCAAGGATGACTGGATAAACTATCCAGATTAGGTCTAAATTGAGGAACACAACAGAAACCTTCTGAACACAGCAGCTAATGAAGTACACAAGAAAGCAAAACCATTATGTGAAAAATGCATCATGTGCATTTCAGTGTTTAAATGGTTTCTTCTCTCTGCCTGTGGCTATTGAGAGGATACACTTTTTTTTGTAAAACTCACTTGTTTACCACCACACATGCTTGACACCATCTAAAGTAAATTTGTTTATCTTTCGTGATATACTGTATATTATGTGTCCCTGGGCTTGAGTGACCACAATCTCTCAATATTGCAGACTCTCAATTTCTATATACCAGTTATCCATTCTCAGTCAACAGCAAACCTCTCACAAATCTGCTGTGAACTTACCTTGATTTCTCTAGAGAGTCTCCATGCTGGAATGTGATGCCACGATCCTGAGACTTGTCACTCTTCATAGACAGACAGGTGGAGGCAGGTGATGGAGGTCTCTCCTCAGGGACTTGCCTACTGCACAATAGCAGACCGATTTATTAAAAAATATTGGTACAAATTAAATTAAGCATGAAGGTGACTGTATGTCCCACTCAGGCAGTGGAATGGCGTAGTAACGGCAAAATAGCTCTTTAAAGGGACACTGTGCAGGAAATGGTCAAAGAGGGTACTGCAACTATGCTGCTCATTGAAACTGTGTCGCCTATTGCCAAATTGGACCTTTTCATGATAGTTTAGTAAGTAATAAACTAATATTTTCTAGTATGGCCCAAGTACAGTCATTTTTGCAGCTAAAAATTGCTATTTCTGGAAATTCAAAATGGTGGACCATGGAGAAGATCCCCCTTTTCATGTATGAAAAGTGCAATTTTTCCATACATAATGAATACTTTATGAACTTAGAAAATGGTAAATATTCATGAAAAAGGAAACATTAGGGAATGGGTAGCAGGAATTCTGGAAATAAACAACTGAAAATCTCACACAGTGTCCCTTTAAACAAACCTTTAACATAAGCATGTTTCATCAACTTACCTTGATGTCTCTACAGGGTCGCCATGCTGGAATGTGATGCCACGATCTTGAGACTTGTCACTCTTCATAGACAGACAGGTGGAGGCAGGTGATGGAGGTCTCTCCTGATGTGCTTGTCTGTTGCACAAATATAACTTCCAAGTTTTACTACAGAAATGTTCATACATGAATATTGTACAAATAAAAGTGTCTAGCTATGCACAAAAAGACCAGTTATGGACTGAGTTCATACTACGCCATTTATGCCAAACCCCTTATGTAACATTACTGCGCCTACGAATCTTTAACATTGTGGTTGTTGAGTTATGAAGTTGAAATTGATTTCTTTCTCTGGCTGTTTCGTCATCCAACTTCACCAAAAAACTTGTATTCTGTATAGGGATGCAAACGATTAATTGATTAATCGACTTTAGTCTATCAATGCATTAATCGATTTAAAAACATTAAGACAATTCAACTGACAAGAGACCCAGGTGAAATGGGCATGTTTTTTTTTCGAGAAACATTGAGATTTAGGGGGAGAAACGGCGCTTATCAATTAATCGTAAGTCGACGATAAGGCTATCAACTAATGATTAATGAATTAATTGATAATTTGCATCCCTAATTCTGTATGATGTCCCCAAGGGATTCTATGGTTCTGTTCCCAAATAGTATACAAATACACTGTCAATACAAGAGTATACACAAAAGAGTACATGTACATACATTTTAAAGTGTACATATTTTTAAAGAATGCTTAAATACTAGTACAAACAGGGGCGCCGCTAGGGGGGGGAAAGGTGGTACTGATTCTAACGACCCGGCCCAACGCAGCACGGCCCTCGGCCCGCGGATGGGATAATAAAATATTAATAATAATTTTTTTTTATTTTTTTTTTTTAGAAATTTCTAATTACAAAGAAATAGTGATTGGAAATAAGTTTATTAGACACACAACTGTCGATTTCCATAACGTTTTCGTCAGTTCTTTATTATATTGTCATTTACCCTTCCCCCTGAGCTCTTGTGAAATGGTGCGGTCCAATCTGGCGCGAGGCGTTGAATCGGACAGCATCCGAAAAATGCTGGCAGCAGGTGTACAGAGCGACTGAGGTCTTAGGCGTGGGCTAACCCATAGAATGTTAGTAATATACAATCTATGTGTTGATCACATGATGGTGAGCTGGTGGTGACAGTGAAGGCAAGTTGGCAAAAAGGAAAGATGGGAGAGAGAGGAGAGGGCCAGAAGAGGCAGGCAACTGGTCACTCAAATTTTCTCCAAGAAAGAAGGTATGCTCACTCAATGACATTAAGTTTTCAAATGGTATCAAATGGTAAGAATCCTTGGATTAGCCTCCAAGAGAGCACATTAGCACATTTTCTAGGCCTAGGCTATTTAAAAACTCCACCTTTATTGTCACCGCGCACAAACGGAAAAAGTGGATGAACGTCCGTGATAAACTATGAGCCTCGTGGGGATTAAGTGAAATCTTAACCACAGAGTGGTGGGCAAATGTGAAAGCAACCGACAGCATCAGTTGAAACTAATGTGCGGGAAATTAACGCAGATCTGACAAACAGCCTACGTTGGGGATGCTGCCATCATCCATTGAAGTATCATGTTTGCGCAGGAGAGCGGTGCTTTTTACAAGCGGGGCCTATTTTACTATTATCCCTCACACAACAATGCAACAACACGAAGAAGTCTAATGGCTAGGACAAGAGATTGTTTTGTTCTCATAATATCACTAAGAGTTTTACCCTTGGCACGAAATGAATGCTTATCGGACGTCTAAATTAGACTAATGTCAGCGTGGTGCTGATAGACAGCGCACCATTTCAAACTCGTCAATCTGGTCACGTTTGGTCAAGTCCGACAGAAAACTTGGACGCAGATGGGTAGGCCCAAAATTATAATCTTTCATAAGGCCCAAAATTCCTGGCGGCACCCCTGAGTACAAATTAAATTAAACACAAAGGCTATTGGAAATGTATGTCAGTCAACTTTTCTCTGTCTTGTGATCTTGACCTGTTCTTGTCTTTGTCTTTGTTGTTCTATCCCGGTAACCTTGACCAGCTCTTCTGTTCTGGACTGCCTCTCTGTTCTCCTGCCCCGGCCATCCGGACCAGCCTTCCAGATTTACCCCCGAGCACTGACCGATCTCCAGCTCAGGTAACTCGAACCTGCCTTCTGTCTGTCACTACGTATTTTGCCGAGCCCTTGTCTGAACTTCTGCTTTGGAATAATCTTGTTGTTGTGTGTGTGTTCCCCAGGACTCCAACTGCCAGACGAGCAAGCCCGGACCACCATGCTTCTGTCGAGACACAGCTCGCTCTTTGGGGAACATACACACATAGCACCCGGACAGTTCACCGGTACTCTCTTACCCCCAAATCCCTTATATAAAGCAATCTGAACTTGAACGTGGGCTATTGGGTCCTTGTCTGTCCAGGTTTCTGACAGAATAAGTATATGGAAATACTTGCGAAAATTAATACACACTGATTACAGGTTTGTGTTGAATGGTGTAACCAACATTTTTCAGAACTACAGTATATTGTTGTTTTAAAGGAAAATGTACAGCTATTAAGTTATAGAACTCAATATAACTTTCAGGTTTAGAGTGGTTTGTCAAAATGATTTAGAAAATGTCCGTGTTCAGAATATGTCTGTTTCTATACAGCAATATCACAATTTTTTTTTTTCATGTGATGGAATGATCTTGTGTAACTGATTTTGGCTGGCACACTTTTATTTAGGTTGAAAGTAAATAGCCAATATTAAATATTAAATATTAATTATGTTATTGTAGCTGTGCCTTTTGCTTTTTTCAGGGGCAACCAGACATTCATTTTGTTTAAAGGTGCACTGTGTAATATTTTTAGTAGTTAATTTCCAGAAGTCATACTGCCCATTCACAAGTGTTACTTTTTTAACAAATACTTACCACCACCATAATTCTAAGTGTTCATAATGACTTGAAAAATTGCGCTTTTCATACATTATTAGCTGCAAAAATTGCTGTACTTTGGTCATACTAGTAAATATTGGTTTATACTTAGTAAATATTCATGAAAAGATCGTATTTGGCAATAAGCAGCACAGTTTCAATGAGCAGCATAGTTGCAATACCTACTCTGGCCACATCCTATAGTGCACCTTTAAAAAAATGTTAAAAAGCTATTTGTCATAGCACACATTGCACACATATACTACAAAATATACATTTTAGAAAACCTGATGGAAATGTTTATAACACTGCTTTGAAACATTGTATAATTTCTCATTGTGCAAACCCTTATTTGTCACTGAGCCACATACCTCTGCTCCTCTGTCTGCTTGTTCCATGTTTCGCTGTGTTTCTCCATTGCTCAATTTTCCTCATTGGTTATCTTGTCACCCGGTAACCATCCAGACACTGCATTAAAGAAATACCAAAATACAAAACATTTCCTTCACATTCTGTATAGCCTACACAGACAATTTTACAAGAAATGGAATTAGCAATTTCATGTCTTGCTACAGTTTGTGCTTTAAGACAATAAACTAGAGAAAGTTGTTGGTACTACAACTTAAACACAGTGTTACTCTAACTTAAACAAAAGATTTACATTTTTGTACCCATTTTGCAAAATTTTGCAAACATTGTGTGTTGCTCCTTTAAGAACACATACACACCAGCTGTCTACACATGCTTAGAAACAGAAGACACATAATGCAAAAACTGCAATATAATTAGCCTTATAAACCAGACTAAGGAGCTGTTTCCACGTAGCAGGATATTTTTATGTGTGGATATTTTTTTCTTCTGGTTACATTGGTTTTTGCCTTCCGTTTCCACGTAGCATATATTTAAAATCCAGATATAAAAAAGTAGGCTTTAAAAATATCCTATTTAGGGGGCTGAAACACATTTGTTACAATGGAGGATTTATTTTTGTCCACATGTTGCATTTACACACAAACAGGAGAAAAAAATACCCTGCTAAAACAATATCCTGCTACGTGGAAACAGCACCTAAATGTGAGATTAAATGTGTTATTTAGTCTGACCCCGATGAATGAGACATCGAAAGATTGTTGATGGGAACAATTGTGTCTCTGCCTATTGGCCAACACTTTGTCGTCACTCCCTCAAAACCCTGCCCGCTTTGCATCCAAAGATTGGCCAGCCAGTTCCAGGGCCTGGGGCATTGTCTGAGGCTAGACCCACTCGCAGGCAAAAAATAATTTGGGCCACTGGCAGGTGGGGCTAGTTTACTAGGCTACAATATCATGGCATTTGATATTTGATATTGTATTAGGATCCCCATTAGCTGATAAACATATCAGCTACTCTTCCTGGGGTCCACACAGAAAACATCACAAACAAGACGTCAACATACAAAACAACATATAAAACGAAGAAAAGATAAACTTCTTTTCTTGGGGAAACACACACTAAAACAGACAAAAACAGGGCTACGTATATATAAAGAAAGACATCTTTTCTTGATCATACAATGAAACAGACAAAAATATAAAATAGAGACAGACAACAATTAATAACTAACTAAATGACAAAAAAACAGTTCATTGGTAAATGAGAAACCCCTAACACAACACAAAGTAGACAACAAAACTTGAAATCTGACCAAGATTACATCCTAAAGGATTATGTACAGTTGACCATAAAATGCTGCTTTATTTGCCTTTTAAAACTAACTTTACTTTGGGTTTTTAAAATATGTTCTGGGAGGGAGTTCCATTCCACCATAGCTCTACATAAAACAGTGCGTTGTTTTGAGTTTGTTTTTATAGTTGGTATTGTGTAGTTACCATTATTGGCATGTCTTGTGGGGTATGTGTGCAGAGTGGAGCTCAGAGTAAGACGTTCAAACAAACTGTCAGGTTTGCTGAATGTATTAATATGTTTAATAAAGGACAGAAGGGATACTTTTAATCTTTTGTCAACTTTAAGCCAGGAGAGTGGGTTATGTAGGACATCTGTATTAGCTCTCTGTGTGCATTTAAGGGCAAGCCTGGCTGCTCTGTTTTGCACCCTTTGAAGCTTCTGAAGATTTGTCTTTGTTGTGCCTGACCACCACTGAGCAGTAGTCGAGGTGGGACAGTACCAGGGTCTGCAAGACCTGTTTAGTCAACTGAGGTGTTAAAAAAGGAGAACATCTCCTGACTACTGATATGTTCCTACCCATTTTTTGCACAAGGAGATCAATGTGTTCTGACCATGATAAAATACTGTCTAGGGTTACCCCTAGAAGCTTGATTTCTTGCACCTGCTCCACCGCCACATTGTTCAGTGACAGGTTCAGCTGGGGTTTGGATCTTAATGAGTATTTAGTCCCAAAAACAATACTCTTGGTTTTTGATATGTTAAGTACCATTTTGTTATTAGTTATCCATTCATACACCAACTGCAGCTCTTTGTTGAGGACCGAGGTGATTTCTTCCATTGTTTGTGCAGATTTGTACAGTGTAGAATCATCAGCATACATACACACACAGGCACTGTTACAGACCTATGGGAGGTCATTTGTAAAGATTGAGAATAGCAAAGGCCCCAATGATGAACCTTGCGGAATTCCGCATTGGGTCATTCCAGCTGGAATCAGCAAATGGTCCCCACTCGACCCCCTCGGATTTGCTTGAAAAAAATATATATGATGGCTTAAACATCCAATAGAACATATCCACCATTGCAGATTTCAGCTGTGCATACTTTTTCCACAAAAAATCTGTAACTAAGGACACCCCCTCCCCCTGATTTGGTGTCACTGCCTGAGTGACCATATTCAGACTTAATTATCTCCAAAACTGTTTGTGGTAGGTCCATTATTTTTTCAGGGCTAAGAGTCATAGACCTGACAAGCATACATTACAATTTGCAGCACTGTATGTCAAATTACACCTTAATGCTGGCCCTCTACTTTTCTTTGAAATTAAAATTGCAAGGGTTTTCAGATGTCCATAAAAACCTCAAATTTCAACATTCAAGGTTCATCCTTGGTACATTGTCAGATATGTTCCATGCCTTTCACATCACATCATATTTAATATAAGGGTCCAATGGTTGTTGAGATGCAGAGGTCCAAAGATGGGCAAAAAATAATTTATACCATTATTTGGAGCCATATTCCCAATCTATGACACCAGTTGTGATCTTGCTGTTTGGTGTCTCTGAAAGGTAATATTTTTATTCACAACATATCTAAAAATTGGGATGGTGTTTTGCCCCATTATTTTTATAATGAATTTTAAAAACTCATTCCTGTGTGACATGCAGGTGTACCTTAGAAGCCCTGTTACCTTAGAAAAATTGGGTTTAATACACCTAAAATGAATAGCCAAGTCAGTGTACACTAAAACCTAAAATCTCTAATACCAAATAGGTGATTTTATACTTGTTCAGCTCAGTATTTCAGTATTTCTGACTTAACCCTCAAATCCATCCTAAGAAGGTGGCCAATCCCCTTGATTTTTGTGTACCATTTTCACACAAAGATGGCGGCTCATGGAGCCAATGGCATAGTTCCAAAATAGTTCCAGGAAGTCAGCATCATGGGAAGGAAACAATACACCATTGTTTGGAGCAATATTTCCAATATATGACAGCGGTTGTGAACTTGCTGTTTGTTGTTTCTGGAAGAGGATATTCTTTTTAACAACATATCTAAAAATTGGGATGGTGTTTTGCCCCTTTATTTGTATAATGCCTTTTCAAATCTCAATGCAGTGTGGCATGCATCCCTCAAATCCATCCAAAGTGGCGTCATGAAAAAAAACCCCACCATTTTTTACAGCAATACCTCCAAAGTATGACACCAGCTGTGAACTTGTTTTTTGTTGTGTCTGGAAGAAGATATTTTTATTAACAACATAGCAAAAACATAGAATGGTGTTTTGCCTCATTTCTTTTAATGATCGTAAAGCGCATTGCTGTGTGACATAAGCCTGTGATCAAATAGTGCCGAGGGAAGCGGAAGTGGTGAATTGTTCTGGGCCAAGGACATGGGGGAATCAAGATTGGGTACTCATTACATTGCATTGGGAAGGGGTCTCTTCAGACTTTATCCCGGGCCCAGCCAAAGCTGTTAACACCCCTGCTTGTTCAGCTCAGTATTTCTGATTTTTTTTATTTTGATTCTGGCCTCATCTTTTTAAGTGTACTATCGGCCAGATGATCAAGTGACTACGCAACATGTTCTCACCGGCGCTACGTTAGCAATAAATTCAAGATGGTTGAGAGAAGTCATTAATAAAAAAAAACTGGAAATAAAACAAGGCGTTGATATGATTTCCTTGATCCAACAAAGCAGGAATTAAATAAAAGTGATTTAATATTTGAAAAAAATATAAAATGAATGAAACAAGTCAGGAACTTTCAATGCTCTGGCCTGTGACAAAACATTTTGTACACACTTAACTTTCTATCACCAGTTGCATCGTATGAGTTGACTGCACAAGGTAGCTTGCCATTGTCAATGATGAGGCATTAGGTATCTGCACTCATATTGTTGAGCACAATCTTCCTTCATTGGCAGTTCAATGAGGAACACCTTGAAGAACTATAGAGGTGCTGATTTCAGTAAGCATACCACCACCATGCTCAGGGCACTTCGGTCAGGGGAGGATGATGGGGGGTGGGAAGTTCTACAATCAGGATACCTCTTTACAAACTGTCTCCTCCTATGTGTCATCTCTAATCAAGTTTTACTTTCCTATGCGACCATAAAACAGTCCCACCCCCACCAACAGTCACCACGACAGAGGTACCCTGACTGTAGAACTGTGCCCCGCCCCCAATCCACCACCATATCTGAACGATTTTGCATGCTGCAAAGCTTCCTTTCGGCTTCCATCATCTCACCTGGATCAATGTGATGACAAACTTTACAAGTAATGAACATTGTGTACAAGCATTCAAACCATGATTGTTGAAATCACTGCTGCTAACCTGCAATCCTCTTGTTAGCATTGCGGTGGGATATTATTGCAATGATGCAAGCAGCTGACTTAGATCGCAACAATGTGACAAGAACCACACGGTTGTCTGGTGCCAATATGAACTTTTGTGCCTTCAATATTCACCTGATATTGAATACTGCATGCAAGCAAACTCTTCTAACAAAAACTCCAGGACCATGCTGTCAAAATAGTTTGAGGGAATCTCTAGCCAGTATGAATCAAGTTATTTTGCAATACAGCTGGTAACTTAACGAGTAAGACACAAGCTTCATAGCAAATATAAAGTTACAGGTGCTGATTGAAAGATTAGTTAGGATGGGAGTCCTTGTTGCAAACAAGAGTGCTACAATTCTTTAATCCTCTCCTATTTAATCACTTTATTCCAAGACTACTACTACCACTACCACTACTACTACTAAAATGATGATGATAATTATTATGATGTTACAATTAAAATAATGAATGTCTATCAAAGCCATGTGCAATGTGCTATTCTTGCTGTGTGCCATCAATCAATTTATTTTCAAATGTTATGGTTTCCCTAGAATTTGCTTTGTCATTCACAGGGTAGCCATCTTGTTTTCACTGTTAAGGTGACATCAGAGCCATGGATTTGAGAGTTCCGACAAGTCGGTTGGTGACATGGTCCTCATAGCTTCAAGTAATTGTAGCCAATTGAGATTTTGAACTCCGTTATAAAAAGAATGAGGCAAAACACCATCCCAATTTTTTGATATGTTGTTTAAAAAAACATCCTCTTTCAGAAACACCCAAACAGAAAGTTCCTAACTAGTGTCATACATTGGAAATATTGCTCCAAACATTGGTGCGGATTATTTTTTTTCCCATCTTTGTACCTCTGTATCTCAACAACCATTGGAGCCTTTTGTTAGATATACTATGATGTGAAAGTCATGGTACATATCATACCATTTACCAAGGATGAACCTTACATGTAGAACTTTGAGGTTTTTACAGACATTTGGAAACCCTAGAACATATGATATCTACAAAAAGTAGAGGCACATTATTACGGTGTGATTTGACTTACAGTGCTGCAAATTGTAATATATGATATTCAGGTCTGGGACTCTTAGCCCTGAAAATATAATGAATCTGACACAAATAGTTCTGGAGATAATTGAGTCTGAACATGGTCACTCATGCAATGTCGCTAAAACAAGCGTAGGGGGTGTCCTTATTTACAGATTTTTTGTGCCAAAAGTATCCACAGCTGAGTTCTGATATTGTGGATATGATCTATTGGATGTTTAAGCCATCACATACATTTTTTTCAGGCAAATCCGAGGGGGTCGAGTGGGAGATTTTTCAGAAATTTGCTGATTCCAGCTGGAATGACCCCACTGCATTTGCTGTGCATTTGAAAGGACATCCATTAAAAAAAACTTTCTGCGTTCTCTTGGTTAGATAACTTATCATCATTGTGATTAGGGATGTCCCGATCCGATATCTGGATCGGATCGGCCGCCGATATAGGCAAAAAATGCGTATCGGGATAGGATCGGCAAGCACGAAAAAATCCGATCCGTGTTTTCCGGCTCACCCGCAATCCATTCCAGTTTTTACTGTGGTTGTTCTTAAACTCCGGTCCGCATTTTCCAGCACACCTTCAGCTCTCGTCAGCAGCACACACGTGGGAGCAACTGCCTCAGCTCTCATTCGGCTCTCGTCTCACGCGCAGGCAGCGTCAGTTTTTCAGTCTGTGGTTTCAAAGAGCTTTAAACTGTCCTAAGTGTCCGTGAACAGTCCAGACACACAGAATTGCGCGCTTCATGCCAATCTGCCTACGTTTCAGATGGCATTTCAGTAACAAGCGCTAATGTTTGGCTACAAATACTGATCAGATTTCACATGCTTCTCTCCGAGGCACGGCTTTCCTCTCATCCCCCAATGTTTTGTTGCCCAGCCACTACCCTCCCTTTCTGTCCCACGACCTGTGCGTGTGTGAGTGTGTGTGTTTTCATATGGACAAGATGCAAAGCAGCTGTTAGGATGTGCTAGTTCACATGGAGGACCAAAAGCATACTGTAGAAAATGGTATTGTTAAATGTTATTGTGTCCACTGACCTGAGTAAATAAATATTATAGTAGCCTACTCGACAGTGGAATTGTGTCCGAATTAGTTTATGATTTATTTTAGCTATTTATCTAATTCCATTTTGATTCATTTGTAGCAGTTGTTTAGTTGTGATTGTTGTTTATTGGCATTAATCTAGGCTGTATTAGGCTACCTATGGCATAATGATAGGTTACTAGGCTACTTTGGGCATATGAGAGGGCCTCCAGTAGGCTAGCCTAGGTATGCCTACTGTGTGTCTTGGAATTTTCTTTACTTTTTTGTCTATGTTAAATGTAAACTCCTCCTGAATTGTCAACATGCTGGCAGCCTACAAAAAACCCCACCTTTGCATGGAAAACAGATGAATACTTCAACTGCTTGAATAAGCGTTCACTTACAGTTTAGAATATTATTTGCACTGATGGATTTCCAATGGTTTCCTTTGAATCTGGTTCAAGAGTAGAACACTGGTGGCATTTTTGTTTGTGTAGTTAATTGACTATTATTTTGCCTAATTTGTATTTAACAAATCATGTATTACTCAAATTCACCTAATTCAGCTGGTTAGTTGTTATCAAGAGTAAACCCCTTTTCAACATGAGTGTGACAAGAAAGTAAGTAGGCTAAATAACTTTCAATTTAAATACTCCGACAGGCCGGTATCGGACGGTATCGGTATCGGATCGGAAGTGAAATAAAATATCGGTATCGGATCGGAAGTGCAAAAACCTGGATCGGGACATCTCTAATTGTGATGACACATTGGTTCAAAACAAAACACATTAGGGAACAACAACACGTAGACACATACCTGAAAATAACTACTGTCAAAATAAAATGCTATTCTCAGTTACAAAAATACAAAGCTATTGTTTCATTTTATTTTTCTATTTTGGTTGTTTGCATTCCGAACTGTCAATATCTTACCATCAAACAAACCCTAAACATAAATTATTCACGTGACACATTGTAGAACTTGAAAGTATTTTTTTTTTTTTTTTTTTTTTTTTAACCCTGTGAAACCTGAAACCATCAAAGCAATGAGAGAAAATTCTAATTTTTTGGAATTTGCTTCAATATTGGTCCCTTATAAGAAATGTAAAAAAAAAATCAAAATTTTGTTAAGGTCACTGAGATATTTGGATGCATCATATATGATGCATCAGGCTTTAAAGGGAATGAAAATTCCAATATCATTGACCATTGAAAAATGACTTTTAATGCATTTGCATCTTTTTTTTAATTTAAAAAAAGTTGTCAGACAATTTAATTTGATGATTATCTTTAAATATTTAGTGAGATCCTGCCATTTTTTTTAAGCCTATCCTTTTTTTAGCAGGACCATATTTTACATTTCCCACAGCCTGGTTAGGTAATTTTTTTAAATCTATGTAAAAACATAGCTGATCGAATGCTCAACAACCTATTTATGAGTGTAATATAGATCATTATTCATTTTTGATGTGTAATTTGAATATATGGGTCCATTACTACAATTGGACCATTTCTCCATTCACTTCAATGCATTTTTTACGAGATCATAATTTCAACATTTTGCATTACATTTTCAAAATTGCAAGTAAAACGTGTTTCTTAAGGCAATATCTTTGTCTTGAAGTAAAACAACTTGTGTGTTTTGTTAAACGATCGTCGTGGTA
>NW_026945767.1:0-2500 GCF_034702125.1 Engraulis encrasicolus
GCTAGTTAGCCGATGCTAACATAAGGCTTTTGCCGTGGTTCACCAGGGCATGAAAGTAGCCATCGTTATAAATCTCTACTTTCCACCCATTTACGACGCTTTAAGTTGCCCAAAACGTCCTTCTGTAGAGTTGCTGGGTTGTTGGCATGTAAAGCGAGGCATAGAGAACTTTGGTAGTCCACTGTTTGTTTAGAAGCAAGACCATTCTTACAGGGTGTCTCAACTGCCGATATCCAAGTGCAGAGATAGAATCAGTAGAAGATATGTCCAGTGTATCCACCCATACCTGCAGTTCACCTAGAGGGCGCTGTCGAGACAGCACAGCCCATTCATTAGAATGGAGTCTGCATTCACTCGTTGGTGCCCCTAGAGTGCAGTACCACCCGGAAAAGTAAACACTAGACATATCTCGTTTGCTGATTCTATCGGCAATGCTAGCTACTTTTTGGAGATCAGAGCTAATATGCAGCCCTGCTTAACCGTGGGAAACGCTTCTGATGGCGGCACAGATTGTCACGATTATGTTGAAAAACAATGAATATTCATTGAAAATGTGCGTTTTAAAAAGTCGCCAGATCCACCAATAAGTCGAGATGAGGTGCTAGATGAGGTTTTTTTGTCGGCAGGGACGTCAAAAAGTCGCTAATTTGGCAACACTGATAGAGAGTAGAATATGTATTAATCCTGAGGGGAAATTAAGGTGTCCAGTAGCATACATACATAAATTCAGAATACACAAGACAAGACATTGCACACATCATTGCACGTTTATTAACCATATATACAGTAGCTCACTCTTAGGGCCAAAACATACCAAGGCGGAACGGAACGGTCACGGAACGAACGCGGTCTTTCTGCTTAGTTTCGGCAGGCGCGTTTTTCTCTGCCTTTCACACTGACAGCGTCCTGTTCAAAACCCTCCCCACAGCCAAAGCTAGCATGCTACTTTGCCATTCATTTGAATGAGACACTGCCGGTCGCCGGCGTGAAAAATACGCTCGAGTTCTATTTTCCAAATGCAGCGCGGCGCGGAGCCGGCTCCCGCGCCGCTGACGCTCGACTACCCCCGGTTGGTGTGTAAGGACAGATATGTTTCAATGTATTTTCACAGACGCCGGTAAAAAACACGGCCGTTCCGTGACGCTTTACCGTCCTGGTGTGTAAGACCCCTTACATACAGTACAGCACATTCAGCGAAAGGCAGTTCGCACTCTCTCACACACAGACACACACACACATAAAGACGCACAGCTGCGGTTGGTGATAAGAACCATAACAGTGGCTCATCACATGTGTCATAGCTTAGTGGTACAGAGCAGCCAAAAATTCAGAAGTGAAAAAGTTTCCCAAAAAGTGTCCAGGAGTGTCAGAAGTCACTGTGCATAGTTCAAAGAAAAAGCCAGGGTCAAATATCCATAGAAGAAAAAAGATGGGGGAATCACAAGTTGCACACTGTGTGTGGCCTCGCTCCACCTCTACACACTCTCTCTCACACAGGCACAGACACTGCTGTAATATTAAGCAGATAATGTTATTTGTGTAGTGGGTGGACTCATATCATGCTGCCGCCCCCTTAAATGTCATCACACCACGAGGAGAGCATCAGGAATGCAACTGGGTCATATCAGGGCTACATCACCCATACGATGTACGCAATGCATCAGCGCTGAGTGAAGTATGCAGGGCCATATCAGGGCTACATCCATATCAGGGCTACAGGGCCATATCAGGGCTACATCGGGGCCATCAGGGCCATATGAGGTACGCATCAGGGCCATATCAGGGCTACATCGGGGCTATATGATGAGGTACACATCAGGGCCATATCAGGGCTACATCCATATCAGGGCTACATCCATATCAGGTCCATCAGGGCCATATCAGGGCTACATCAGGGCCATATCAGGTACACATCAGGGCCATATCAGGGCTACATCAGGGCTATATGATGAGGTACACATCAGGGCCATATCAGAGCTACATTGGGGCCATATGAGGTACACTTCAGGGCCATATCAGGGCTACATCGGGGCCATATGAGGCACGTATCAACGCCATATCAGGGCTACATTGGGGCCATACAAGGTAAGCATCAGGGCCATATGAGGTACGCGTCAGGGCCATATGAGGTACACATCAGGGCCATATCAGGGCTACACTGGGGCCGTAAGCATCAGGACCGTATTAAGGCTACAGACGTATAGAAGGTCAGCAGAAATGCCATATCGAGGCCATACTGGATGAGCATCAGGGCAAAACCAGGGCTATATTAGAACCGTATGCCATTTGGGCAGTCATGGGTAAGCGGTTAGGACGTCGAACTTGTAGCCCAAAGGTTGCCGGTTCAACTCCTGACCCGCCAGGTTGGTGGGCGAAGTAATCAACCAGTGCTCTCCACCATCCTCCTCCATGACTGAGGTACCCTGAGCATGGTACCGTCCCGTCGCACTGCTCCCCAGGGGCACCATGGAGGGCTGCCCCCTTGCAAGGGTGTGGCATA
>NW_026945767.1:7500-10000 GCF_034702125.1 Engraulis encrasicolus
ATTTGAATATTTGTCAACTTAAAAGTTAGGACTTAGTTCTCCCTTTTTGTGAAATAAATGGAAGCATGTTAAAATCATTGATATCTTTCCTCTTTCAGTTGGGTTAAATTAAAGGGACACTGTGTGAGATTTTTAGTTGTTCATTTCCAGAATTCATGCTGTCCATTCACTAATGTTACCTTTTTCATGAATACTTACCACCAGCATCAAATTCTAAGTATTCATTATATCTGGAAAAAATGCACTTTTCATACATGAAAAGGGGGATCTTCTCCATGGTTCGCCATTTTGAATTTCCGAAAATAGCCATTTTTAGCTGCAAAAATGACTCTACTTGGACCATACTAGAAAATATTTGTTTATTACTTAGTAAACTTTCATGTTAAGGTCAAATTTGGCAATAGGCATTCCAGTTTCAATGAGCAGCATAGTTGCAGTACCTTTTTTGACCATTTCCTGCACAGTGTCCCTTTAAGTCAAATTCAACATACCCATGATAAGCTTACATTTTCATTCTAATGTTTATATAATACATTTTATTTAAAAAAAAAAAATAAAAAATAAAAAACAGAACCGTACAAAACCGAAAACCGTGACCTTGAAACCGTGATATGGACCGAACCGTGACATTTGTGAACCGTACCACCCCTACACACACACACACACCAGGGCTTGACACTGGCACCTGAGAACCGGCCAAATGCTGTTAAAACATGGCTGTGGCTAGTAATCATTTCAGTAGCCAATTTGGTATGTAGTTTACTCTTGATATGACATATCAACTCACTCACTCATGACAGGTCTACCTACTCGTGCCCTAAAACCACTGCAGATGGTATTTATTGATCGCCGCCCGGATCAAGCACAAGGCCTTGACCCTTGCCTACAAAACCATCGCAGGAACGGCCCCAGCTTATCTGAAGGACTTACTAAAGCCTTATGTTACTGGAAGAGAACTGCGCTCCTCCAGCACAAGCCGTCTGGCTCTGCCATCCAGTCGCTCTAGGTACTCCCAGTCAAGACTGTTCTCTGTTGTTGTACCCAAGTGGTGGAACGGTCTCCCAGAGGCAGCAACGCTAAGCACATCTCTTGCAGCATTCAAGAAGCCAGTAAAGACTCTCCTCTTCCGTGAGTATCTACTAGACTAATGTTTGAGCTGACCTAGCCCCAGGCCAGACTCTTGACATGATGTGTATGTATGTGTGTGTGCATACTGTACTTTAAAAAAAAACTAACTAACCCTTCTTTGCATTTGCAGTTGTTGTTCTGTATATTTCCTGTACACTTTGTATCTGCTAGGGATGTTGGCTATGATTATGTCCTCTTTTGAAAGTTGCTTTGGTTATAAAGTGTCTGCCAAATGCAATATAATGTAATGTAATGTAATATTAAGAGTACAAAGTTCAAGAGAGTCCTTGTGCACAAGCCCTCAGTAATGCAGGTGCAGGTGTGAGGCAGGAGAAGGTGAATCAATGAACAAATTTCAAAAGACACCGCACACTGCTTACTTTTCTTGCTTTATTTTTTGTTAGCTCGCTGTCTTTTGAAATTTGTTCATTAATATTAAGAGTACCTTATATTCTGTAGTTGTCCCATTGTGTATCAATTGTTTGTATTTACGGTCACTTCAAGAAAAATCTGAGTCAGTTTCTATATTGTTTTGATTTACATGTAGAAAACTACACCTATCTTCTTGCTTTAGCAATTCATTTTCTGAGGTTTGATGTACAGTATCATCAAATGCAAAAAAATAACATAAAATGTGTGGCTAGTAGAATAGCGGAATGGCTAGTGACTGTGGAAAACCACTAGCCACAGTGGCCGGAGCGTGTAAAAGTTAAAGGGACACTGTGCAGGAAATGGTCAAAAAAGGTACTGCAATTATGCTGCTTATTGAAATTGGGCTGCCTATTGCCAAATTTGATCTTTACATGAAAGTTTACTAAGTATTAAACAAATATTTTCTAGTATGGTCCAAGTACTGTCATTTTTGCAGCTAAAAATGGCTATTTTTGGAAATTCAAAATGGCGGACCATGGAGAAGATCCTCCTTTTCATGTAAGAAAAATGCAATTTTTCCAGTCATAATGAATACTTAGGATTTGATGCTGGTGGTAAGTATTCATGAAAAAGGTAACATTAGTGAATGGGCAGCATGAATTCTGGAAATAAACAACTAAAAATCTCACACAGTGTCCCTTTAATGTCAAGCACTGACACACACACACACACACACACACACACACACACACACACACACACACACACACACACACACACACACACACACACACACACACACACACACACAAGAATATAAATATTCACATACCAATACACACTGGTGCAACCAGGCTCGTGTTCAAGCACGCCACCCATCCCCACCCACCCCCCGCCACACATGTACAAACACACATACACATGCATATAAAGTTAAACTACAACAATCTGCAACAATATCAAAATGTCTTCATTTATCATTCATGGAGCACATTGAGTG
>NW_026945767.1:15000-34026 GCF_034702125.1 Engraulis encrasicolus
CATGCAGGTGCAGTTCAACTGGAGCTGGCAGCCATTAAGGTGATCCGGCTTTAGTGAGGAATGCAAGGAATCCAGCCAGGTCAGGTCCTGTCACATAACAGCTCTTTAGTATGCACAGGGTGTGTGTGTGTGTGTGTGTGTGCGTGTGCGTGTGCGTGTGTATGTGTGTATTGTGTGTGCATGTGTCTATGAGCTGTCTTTTGATGTTTATTTACTCTGTCATCAGGGAGATTGATTGATTGATTGATTGATTGATTGATTGATTGATTGATTGATTGATTGATTGATTGATTGATTGACGGACGGATGGGAGTCGATGCCATGTGACATGTGACCAGGAGCGGAACTCTCAGGTTTTGTCGATGTCACCTGGAAGCCGACAGTCTGCTATGGGGAGGGATGAAGGGAGAGAGAGAGATAGACCGAGAGAGAAAAAGATGAATGGAAAGAGAGAGTGAGGGAGGGAAAGAGAGGAGGGGAGGGGCAGAGAGGGAGAGAGAGAAAGAGAAGGATGGAGAGGGAGGGAGACGGGTGGAGAGAAGGTGAGGGAGATGATGGAGGGAAGGGAAGAAAAAGAGAGAAAAAAAAGAGTAACCCACATCCCCACGTCCCGTGCCAAAAATAACATAGTGCTTTCCCCCTCTTCTGCAGTGGTGGAACGCACGGCGTGACTGTCATTTTTTTGGAGTTTTTTTTTTTTTTTTTGGGGGGGGGGTGAAACAAATGAGGTGGTTGAGGAGGGGGGTGAAGTGTGGTTGACGAGGGGATGGGGGTTGCTGGCTGAGAAGGGGGGGTGAGGATGGGGGTGGGGGGGAGTGAAAGAAAGAGGAGAAATATGAAATAAATGGAAGCCAGGCGTTACTAAATCTCTCAGAGTAGGTTCAGCGAGAGGACACACACACACAGATACACACACACACACACACACACACACACACACACACACACACACACACACACACACACACACACACGCCAAGGAAGCTGTTTGTTAGAGCATTTCACTATGACACCCAATTTTTGTCTTTCTGCCTTCTTTTTGTAGAAACCTGAATGTCGTCATTCACCCTGTCTCGCAACTCAATTTGCGGTCACTAGGGTTGTCTAGATTTGTATGCTAGCAATGGTGAAGCAGCTTAAAAAAAGTCCTGCTTCCGGTTCATGATCCGGATCACCACCAACTCAATCACCTGTTCCTTGGTCATTTCCAACAACTCCACAAAGTTTCAGCCAAATCCGATCACAAACAGACAGACAGACTGACAGACAGACAGACAGACAGACAGACAAACCAACGCGACCAAAAACATAACAACAACAACAACATCTAGCCACCTAATTAGGTACAATGGAATAGCTGGTGTTAATTAGTATAACTGGTTAGGTAGTGTTGTACTCACACCACAAATGTACTTTTACTTTCTATAGGCCTATATACAGGGCTGTGAGGCACTATAGTTTAAAGGTTTTCTGAGGCGAGACTCCCCATCAGGGTAGCTTGCCTCAAGATCCAACTTGTATATTTTGTGTGCACCCAGTATGCGCTGTAGAGCGTCCAAGAACCGCAGAGTGCCTGCGAGGCTTTTGGCTGCAGGCAGAGCCCCGGCCCATGGTGTGGCTTCCAGGCAACATGGGGAAAACAGCAAGGGCTCCTCTTCAGTACTGCATGCATTATGGCACACAACCTAGAAGTGTAAACAACCAACATGTACTAAGGCCTTCACCCCTTAGCGCAGCACTATGGGTCTCTGTATGTCATGGCAATGTAGTTATGATGTAGTTAAGCATTGTCAGCACGTGAATAGGGTCGCCGGCGACCCCTGCTGTAGTAAGAGGCTACGCAACATGGCACAGAATAGGTTTAGGCATTGTTTTGGTCAGGGCACATTTTCGCCATCTCCCTTGCTTGTTTGGCTGTCCTTGGCAAAAGTAAAGTGGCAGAAATGTTGCTTTGGTGACAGGTTAGGGTTAGGCATGGTTTTGGTCAGGGCAATGCAGAGCATTGTCGCGTTTAGCAACAGGAATTTGCAGTAGCAACAGAAATTTGGCGCGGCAAAAGAAGCATGGTAGTGATCTTGCCGGTAGGATAAGACCAGCAAAGATCACGCAGTGGACCAAGACGCTGTAGATCACTCGCACCATGTATGGATGGTTGTCCATTCGGTAGACATTACAGTCAAAAAGAAGCTAGGAAAAAAAAGAAGTAGACTATAGACCCACATACAATAGCAGCAGTGGTGTAGTCTACGTAGAACGCAGGTATACGGAGTATACACACTTCTAAATTTTAGGGGCTTCAGTATACCCATGTGAGGAGTTGATCTCCCCTCTCCTCACTGCTTCGCTGTGAACTCTTATAAGAGTAGCGTTTTGCAAGGTTCTCGCAGGTGCCTTGGTTACGGTGGCGCAAGCAAAGTGCAACGCGGATTTCATATTTATATATACTGACTCGCATACACTCACGAAATGCACCAGGACTTTGATGGACAACTGCAATGATTGTGGACAATGTTTTGTGGTTCATGTGAATTTTGGCAACATGTCAACACTTGGGGAAAGTTTGTGAACTTGTGGGGAGAAACGGGGAAGTGCTTGGAGGCGGCGCCATTGCAACAGCCTCGCAGTTTGGCGTTTTCACACACACAACCTATGGAGAGAGATCAGTATCATTATTAAGAAATGAATGTCACACCACTCACCAATATATTTCGTGATCCACAAACAAATGTAATAACATTCGCAAATATAATTCATATATTTCGTGATCCACAAACAAATGTAACAACATTCACAAATATAATTCATGATGCACAAATGAATGTAACCCCATTCACAAATGCCAGCGCAGTTCTATTAATTTGCAAACCGGTCTACATATATTCGCAAGCCCTATACATATTTGTGACTTCCATTGTATTTGTGTGTGGATTTTTGAGACTGTCCTGACGGTATTTGACACACAAATGTGCTCAGCCAATCACATCAGCCGGCGTTCGAGCGTAAGGTTGAAGACATTGCGCTTCTATTACGCAGAGCAGGCTACTAGTGCGAAGCCACCATAGATCTGTATAAATAACTGGAAGTAGAGCCATTACTGAAGTGCTCCCTGACGTAAACTCGGAAGCGTATGAAGTTACTGACTTTCACATCATCTTTGTACAAATATGTCTGGATCTGGACTAACGTGTGCCGTAATCGGATGTAACAATAACAGCAGAAAGCTAAAAATGTGGAAAAAGAGCGTATGTGCGCTTCATAGTCCACAGTTTAAAGAGGATTGTCCATGTTGTGTGCCCTACGGTGTACACCGCTTCCCCGGCCGTGCTGAGGATGAAGACATTCGCAAGATGTGGATTAAAAACGTACACCGAAAGGACTTTGCCCCCAAAACAAGTATTCAAGGGTATGTATTTTTATTTCTAGGTGGTTAGTGTAGTTAAGTATTGTAAGCCAGTGTCTATGTAAACTGGTGGCAACAATTATTTAGCTTGGCTAGCTAACACTAGTTACTATTATTTAGCATTCTTTCATTAATACCTAAGTTTCCCCAGGATTGGGAAGAGCACCATGAGCCCCATGGTTATCTGTGCTGTGTGTCATGGTACATTTGTGTGCTTATTTTCGATTATTTGTGTATGTGTGCCCTTTGAAATGAAAATGTGACCCTGGCAACTTAGCTAATTATTTTGTTATGCTAGCGGAGTTTTGGCAAGGCTAGCCAGGTTACACTGACTTTAATAAGAAGTCAGGCTAGGTTTTGGTAGCACCATGAGCCCCATGGTTATCTGTGCTGTGTGCCATGGTACATTTCTGTGTTTATTTACGATTATTTGTGTATGTGTGCCCTTTGAAATGGAAATGTGACCCTGGCAATTTAGCTAATTCTTTTGTTATGCTAGCGGAGTTTTGGCAAAGCTAGCCAGGTTGTGTGACTGACTTTAATAAGAAGTCAGGCTAGGTTTTGGTAGCTTTTGTTTTGTCCATAACCTACCCCAATTTTATTTTCATCTCATAAATCGACCAGCATGTTTGTATTTGTAATAATGTTTGCCATTCTATTGGAAATAAAGTGGTGGGGACAAGCTAGGTTCATCTCAAAAGTGGTAGGCCTATGGACATGTCCCCCAACACCCAGACTGAAAATTACACCCAGACTGAAAATAACCCTTCCTCAACAAAAGATAATTTTCGCTATCCAACCTCAGTGTACATGTCTTGCTTTGTCCTGTATTTTGTCTAATGTCTGTGAGAATGACTGCAGCCATGGCAAAGATAATTTTCTGTTTCATGTGTAACAGCCAATTATATATTTTTTTATCTCATCTTATTCCCACCCTCCTTAGGTGTGTGGAGTACACTTCCCTGACGGCAGACCAACGCAGGAACACCCATATCCCATAATATGGGATATGAATATAGTGTAAGTTTACATGTATATAACAAATAACTTAAGTGCTTTTTTCTTAATTACCTTAACCATATGTTGTTAAAGTACTTTTGGAGCGATTTGCCTCCAGACGTTAGACTCTCTCCCATCTGCCACTACTTTTTAATCTAGGCTAAAATAAAAATAAAAAATAAAAATAAAAAAGACACACACACATTTTCTTAACTTAGTTCTTGACTCTTAGTTGTTATGCTTTCTCTCCTTAAGCCACTGCTTTTATGTACCTAAATTGCCTTTCAACACTTGTGTCTTATTATTCCATGCAAGAGTTTACATCTGCTAATTGTAATATAAAGCAATGTGAAGTGAGATTTAAAGTGTTCTGTAGGACAGTGGCGTTGTAATTAACTGTTTTTAAAAGCTGTTGGTGTTTTTTGTTCCTTCTTATATTTATTCTCAGAAAGCACCGTCATGTGGAAGACCACCCCAAAGAGGAGATGTCTCCAGCCCCCAACAGAGAGACCATGTGATGAGCCTCCTGTGACAGATTCTGACACCGAAGTAGGGCATAGCTTGGAGGATAGTCTGTCTCCACACCAATGTGATGTTGGCACTCAGTGGCCAGAGCGTAGTGATCATGATTGTTGTTCGATGAAGTCAACAAAAGATGCAAGCACACAAACCGATCCTACACCATCACTGTCAGATCATGACATGGATGATAAAGTGTCAAAACTTTACACTGGACTAGACATCATCAGCTTTTGGCAACTTTTGAACACCATCATTGGCTTTCTTCCACAGTCGAAGACGTTCAAATTACCAGTCCATGAACAGCTAAGTGCTGGTCCTAATGAGGCTTCGGCTTGGCCTGTGATATGTCCGCAATGTGGAGAGCAACACTTGCCAATTTCACAAGGGAAAATCTTATTTTTTGGCTCCCTCGAGACACTCTGAATAGAGTAAGACCCTCAAGTTTTCTTGAACACTATCCCAATGCAACATGCATCATAGATTGCACTGAAATATTTGTCCAAAGACCGAAGAACTTGGGGAAAAGAGCAAAAACATACAGCAACTATAAGCATCACAACACCTACAAAGTCCTCTATTGCATAGCCCCCAATGGTTTTGTGATGTATGTGTCAAAACTGTTTGGTGGCAGAGCTAGTGACACTTTTATCTTAAACTGTGGATTTCTGGTGATCAGATTTTGACAGACCGGGGATTCACAATTGGAGATGTTCTTCCTCCAGGAGTGACATTGGCTATTCCAGCATTTACACGTGGATGTACACAACTATCAGAACATGAAGTCACAGGAACCCGCCGTCTCGCCAATGTCCGAATTCATGTTGAACGTGCAATAAGAAGGTTAAAATGCTTCAAAATTTTGAGTAATGTAATTCCAGGTTGATTAAAACATGTTGATGACATTTTGACTATTTGTGCAGGCCTGTGTAACCTTCTTGAAATCTTACAAACATGTTTGGCATACACTACACTTGTCCCTGTCTGTAGGCCTACATGTCAGCATCATCTTCCAACTTGTCAGCGATACTATGCCCAAGATATTTTGTACTGCTTGACACACAGTGATTGCCCTGACAGGTAAAACGTTGGAAAGACTTAAGATCCTGAACATAACCAAGGTTCCCATGGGTCATGGAATTTCTGGAATATCATGGAATTTCATAAAAGTTTTTCCAGTCATGGAAAGTCATGGAATTTGAAAATTTTGAATGCACAGTCATGGAATATCATGGAATTTTCTTAACAGCTGTTTAGAAGCAAAAACCTTTTTGTTTGGCGTATAACATTGTTTCTCACTGATTATACTTCATCGCTTCGCCACAGACGGTTTGGTTTCGCACTGTAATGTGCAACATTGTAGAATGCAATGAGCCCACTGAACTCGAGGGGTGAAGATAATCTTCAGTTTTTACACTTTTTAAAACGTTTGAACGTCTTTTTTTTACGGAAGTGGTCATGGAAATTCAGCTTTTTTGGTTCTGGAAAGTCATGGAAAATCATGGAATTTTATATCTGAATTAGAGTGGGAACCCTGATAACACTTTTTTGCATTGTACTGTAGGCCTACATCAAACTCAACCCCATACTCAGAGCACACATTCAGAAGTTGCTGAAACTCAACAGCGCCGGGGGACATGGGCCTAATAGCCAGATCATCAAATGGTTGAAAACAGTGCATGTGTTTTATTGTCTGTGTCTAAATCTCGTCATACATCCAGTGCGTTTTGTTTTTTTTAACAGACGTGTTTTCACAATGACACTCTGAGAATTTACTTTTGAACAAAGTGTCTTGTGTATAAAATGGTGTGCAGACAGCCGGAGTGTGTGTGTTGCGTAAAGGAACAAGTGCTTTGCAAAGCTGGTATGAAAGTGTAATGCTAGACTTTTGATTAAGGTAAAGCAGCATGTGTTATAGTACCAACAACTGAACAATATGCTACTTTGGTCATCAGCCTTTAGTGTTTAAGCAGTAGCCTAGGCAAAAACTGTAACAAAGTAAAAACAAAACAAAGAAAATATAACTGCCGAATGAATTAAGAACCTGAATTATCACCAGCATTTGACCGGTTGTTAATTTAAAACCAGGCATGCATATGTATCTATATCTATCTTTAGAAATTAGGCCTACGTTAACAACAGGGAATCTTTATCTTTTCAGGTCAAGGTGGCCGCCTTGGCAATAGGGAAACTCTCTCTCTCTAGGCTAGGCCTGATCAGAAAGCAAGGTGTGTGTGTGTGTGTGTGTGTTTTTTTTTTTTAAAAAAAAACCTCTGTCATTAAAGGGACACTGCAAGATTTATAGTTGTTTATTTCCAGAATTCATGCTACTCATTCACTAATGTTACCTTTTTCATGAATACTTACCACCACCATCAAATTCTAAGTATTCATTATGACTGGAAAAATTGCACTTTTCATACATACAAAGGGGGATCTCCTCCATCATTGTCCGCCATTTTGAATTTCCAGAAATAGCCATTTTTAGCTGCAAAAAGGACTGTACTTGGGCCATAACAGAAAATCTGAGTTTATTATTTAGTAAACTATCATGAAAAGATCAAATTTGGCAATAGGCAACCCAGTTACAATGAGCAGCATAGTTGCAGTACCCTTTTTGACCATTTCCTGCACAGTGTCCCTCTAACTGATAAAATAAAGCCTTGTTGGCCTCAACATGTCATTAATTTCACCATGTAAATCGTGCCTTGCAAGAACTGATATTTTGAGGCAGTGTTAAGACAGTGGGTTGCACCAGCTGATTGCTTAGGCTACTTAACCACAGCCCTTTTAGAAGACATCACCTCCCGTCCTCTCCTTGTGGTAGCGTCTCCAGCAATAAGTAAGGATTTGGCGCCCCTTAGTGGCAAGCTGTGCACCCAGCGATGAACAAACAGACAGACTGCAAAACTCAATCACATATTATGTGGCAGAGGTAATGATAAAAATGATGTCTGGTATAGTCAGGAGGTAATGAAAAAAAGCCAGTATAACATTTCCCAATCAATATAAGGGGGATAATGATTAATTAAATTGAATGTGTGACAGTGGCACCAGCTCTCTGTTAAGACTGGACACCACAGGTCAGCTCCTGTGTCTATTCCACAACACACTGCAGCAAGATTTTACATTACATTACATTTCACTTAGCTGACGCTTTCATTTGTTCAAAGCGACTTACAACTATTATTTTTCAGGGTATTGGTTACAGTCCCTGGAGTAATGTGGGGTTAGGTGACTTGCTCAAGGGCACTTCAGCCATGGATGGAGGTGTAGGGAGAGGTCGTGGGGGATTCGAACCAGCAACCCCTAGATTGAAAGACCAACTCTCTAACCACTAGGCCAGGGGTGTCAAACTCAAACTCACAGAGGGCCAAAATACAAATCTGGAACAAAGTCGCGGGCCAAACTCAATATTTACAACGGCCTAAAATTGTGCAAACACACTTAATCTCATAATTAAATTTCACAAACAGATTCCCATCGTTGTTCAAATGTGCCTGCAGATACTCTGTTGCAGTAGTGTGAGCTGTTTTACTGGCCTATGCCCAGCCCACTCATATTTTTTTTGACACATTACATTTTATGTTCAGGTCTTATGCTATATATTAATGGTGTATGTGGGCCAACTGTAATACACATTTGAAATGATCTTACGGGCCAAATGAAATGACTCTGCGGGCCAGATTTGGCCCCCGGGCCTGAGTTTGACATCCCTGCACTAGGCCATGGCTGCCCAGATTTCTCACAAAGAGCTGCATTGAAATGACATTAAGAACATTAGTGATTAATAACAAGTTGCCTAGTAAAAAACACACCAGCAAGAGTCATTTAGTGTATGGGGCCATTTGTAAAGTGGACCAATGTAAGGTGTGTGTCAAATTTGAACAACCACCACCCCCCACCTGCAACTACAATGCTGCAGTTGGATATTGAGCACAAGTAGCTAGGTTGTTTTTCAGTTCAGCACATATAAAAAAAACACCATCAAGTAAGCACACAGTATTGAACTATATTAAATTCACTATCTGTATGCATTTTAATAACTGTGTAAATAAACAATTCAAAACCGCCAGGTTAATTCATTTTTCTTTAGCATTTAAGCCTACAGTATACGGTATGTCATACCTTTGTCAGGTGCACTGATTCTCATTGATATGATTAGATTAGATAAAACTTAATTGTCTGTTACACCCATGAAAAAGAAAATTGTCTTTGGCGTGGCTTCAGTGATTCTCACAGACATTAGACAAGGCTTGACCAAAAAAAAAAAAGACAAGACCACACAATACATGCATGCTGCAGCTGGACAGTTCATCTCTTGTTCAGTATGGTCACAGCTGAGGGGATGAAGGATTTCTTGAAAGATGATAGATATATACATATAACTGAACCAAGTGTTTCTACACCGTATTGAACAATAATCCTCTCAACATTAATCCAAGTCTCTCTGTTGGGGGCTGGAGACATCTCTTTGGGGGTGGTCTTCCACATGATGGTGCTTTCTGAGAATAAATATAAGAAGGAACAAAAAACACCAACAGCTTTTAAAAACAGTTAATTACAACGCCACTGTCCTACAGAACACTTTAAATCTCACTTCACATTGCATTATATTACAATTAGCAGATGTAGACTCTTGCATGGAATAATAAGACACAAGTGTTGAAAGGCAATGTAGGTACATAAAAGCAGTGCCTTAAGGAGAGAAAGCATAACAACTAAGAGTCAAGAACTAAGTTAAGAAAATGTGTGTGTGTGTTTTTTTTATTTTTATTTTTTATTTTTATTTTAGCCTAGATTAAAAAGTAGTGGCAGATGGGAGAGAGTCTAACGTCTGGAGGCAAATCGCTCCAAAAGTACTTTAACAACATATGGTTAAGGTAATTAAGAAAAAAACACCTAAGTTATTTGTTATATACATGTAAACTTACACTATATTCATATCCCATATTATGGGATATGGGTGTTCCTGCGTTGGTCTGCCGTCAGGGAAGTGTACTCCGCACACACCTAAGGAGGGTGGGAATAAGATGAGATAAAAAAATATATATAATTGGCTGTTACACATGAAACAGAAAATTATCTTTGCCATGGCTGCAGTCATTCTCACAGACATTAGACAAAATACAGGACAAAGCAAGACATGTACACTGAGGTTGGATAGCGAAAATTATCTTTTGTTGAGGAAGGGTTATTTTCAGTCTGGGTGTAATTTTCAGTCTGGGTGTTGGGGACATGTCCATAGGCCTACCACGTTTGAGATGAACCTAGCTTGTCCCCACCACTTTATTTCCAATAGAATGGCAAACATTATTACAAATACAAACATGCTGGTCGATTTATGAGATGAAAATAAAATTGGGCTAGGTTATGGACAAAACAAAAGCTACCAAAACCTAGCCTGACTTCTTATTAAAGTCAGTCACACAACCTGGCTAGCTTTGCCAAAACTCCGCTAGCATAACAAAAGAATTAGCTAAATTGCCAGGGTCACATTTCCATTTCAAAGGGCACACATACACAAATAATCGTAAATAAACACAGAAATGTACCATGGCACACAGCACAGATAACCATGGGGCTCATGGTGCTACCAAAACCTAGCCTGACTTCTTATTAAAGTCAGTGTAACCTGGCTAGCCTTGCCAAAACTCCGCTAGCATAACAAAATAATTAGCTAAGTTGCCAGGGTCACATTTTCATTTCAAAGGGCACACATACACAAATAATCGAAAATAAGCACACAAATGTACCATGACACACAGCACAGATAACCATGGGGCTCATGGTGCTCTTCCCACTCCTGGGGAAACTTAGGTATTAATGAAAGAATGCTAAATAATAGTAACTAGAATTAGCTAGCCAAGCTATTAAATAATTGTTGCCACCAGTTTATGTTACATAGACACTGGCTTACAATACTTAACTACACTAACCACCTAGAAATAAGAATACATACCCTTGAATACTTGTTTGGGGGCAAAGTCCTTTCGGTGTACGTTTTTAATCCACATCTTGCGAATGTCTTCATCCTCAGCACGGCCGGGGAAGCGGTGTACACCGTAGGGCACACAACAAGGACAATCCTCTTTAAACTGTGGACTATGAAGCGCACATACGCTCTTTTTCCACATTTTTAGCTTTCTGCTGTTATTGTGACATCCGATTACGGCACACGTTAGTCCAGATCCAGACATATTTGTACAAAGATGATGTGAAAGTCAGTAACTTCATACGCTTCCGAGTTTACGTCAGGGAGCACTTCAGTAATGGCTCTACTTCCAGTTATTTATACAGATCTATGGTGGCTTAGCACTAGTAGCCTTCTCTGCGTAATAGAAGCGCAATGTCTTCAACCTTACGCTCGAACGCCGGCTGATGTGATTGGCTGAGCACATTTGTGTGTCAAATACCGTCAGGACAGTCTCAAAAATCCACACACAAATACAATGGAAGTCACAAATATGTATAGGGCTTGCGAATATATGTAGACCGGTTTGCAAATTAATAGAACTGCGCTGGCATTTGTGAATGGGGTTACATTCATTTGTGCATCATGAATTATATTTGTGAATGTTGTTACATTTGTTTGTGGATCATGAAATGTATGAATTATATTTGCGAATGTTATTACATTTGTTTGTGGATCACGAAATATATTGGTGAGTGGTGTGACATTCATTTCTTAATAATGATACTGATCTCTCTCCATACACAACCCGACAGTGAAACTCACTCATGTATCATTTCTCCCGTCTGCCACAAAGTAACTTTTACACCATCTTTGACACGTAGTAAGGGCCCTACTACCATGTCTCATTTTCCACACATTTTCCACTGTTAATTTCCCCATAGTCTCGAACACAAACATTACCAACTTACCTGTCTGCCGCCTCCAGCACAACTGCCGTGTGAAACGCGAGCGCTGGGAGAGGAGGGGTTTTCTCTCCAGCCTCGGAACTGTGGGAGCGCGCATTTTGAACATTGGGGGGAATGTGTGCATTGTGCAGCTATCTGTATGTTTATTTTCTTTTTGTTAATTTGTTATGATTCTATTATGGTGGTGGATAATCGCGATTATGTTTATTTTGGTTTAGAGGGGTTTATTGTTTATGTAAATACTTTTCTTTGATATACTTACCTGTTAATGGGAAATGGGGTGAGCCACTCGGCTCTGATTGGCTAATTTAGAAGGGAGAGGTTTCCTTTTTAAACAGGGCCTCATTTCTGTTCAGGAGGGCCATGGGGTAGGAGCTAAATGCTGTGCTGCTATTCTGGAAAGTGAGTACAATGCTATGCTGACCTGTTTTTGCTAAAGGCTATTGTTTTTTTGTGCTTGTGAGTAACCAGAGGCTACGAGCTAATAGCAAATAGCACTGCATTTTTGTTGGACATTTATTCAGTTTATTTTTGATTATTTTTGGATTATTTTTCATCACTTATTTTTTGGACTGTTTTTGCATTGCACCCCATGTGGGTATTCTTGGAACTGCGCACATTTTTAAAATAAATCACAAACTATTTTTGTACGTCTTGCCTCCTGAGCCTCCTTCCACCTCCAAGTGTCCAGCCTTGCCTCACCCGTACCCAGGGTACCGCTAGCCCATTCACATTTGGTGTCAGAAGTGTTGGGTGTTACGCCTTTTTTTGAGGAGGCTGGACAGGAGAGGCGGAAGACGAGGGGCATACCGCCGAGGCAGAGGGAGCCGAAGAGTGAACCGTGTCAGTACCTGGCTAAGGATGGAAGACCAGAGACTGACCCGTGAGCCGACCGGCGTGGAGGAGGTGTCCCTGGAGGAGGCGCAGCAGACCACCGTGGGTGCAACATCCCAGACCACCAGGGGTGCGGCGTCCCAGCCAGATGAGTCAGAGATCGGGATTCTGCGCCAACTGCTGGAGAGGGCTCTACAATCGCAGGAGACGCGCTGGCAGAGTGTCCAACAGCAGCTGAACCAGCTGAGGGAGGATGTGGACCGCAGACCAACGCCACACCAGGATCCACAACCAGCGGCAGAGGTTCCAGCTCCAGCTCCAGCGGCAGAGGTTCCAGCTCCAGCGGCAGTTCCAGCTCCAGCGGCAGAGGTTCCAGCTCCAGCGGCAGTTCCAGCGCCAGCGGCAGTTCCAGCGCCAACTCCACCGCCAGTTCCAGTTCCACCGCCAGTTCCAGTTCCACCGCCAGTTCCAGTTCCAGCAGCAGCACCAGTTCCAGTTCCAGTTCCAGTTCCAGCACCAGCGCCCGCTCGCCCGGCAGCACCAGCAGCACCGATGACGTGGTCCAGAAGTGCCATCCCCAAGCTCGAGGACAGTGATGACATCGAGCAGTTCCTCACAACCTTTGAGCGCCTGGCCACAGCATACCGCTGGCCGAAGGAAGACTGGGCCGTGTCTCTGGTGCCCTATCTCACCGGGAAAGCCCGCTGTGCCTATGTGGCAATGGACATGGATCAAGCAATGGACTACGATCGTGTGAAGGAGGCCATACTTCTGAAGTACGAGATCAGCGAGGAAGTCTACCGGAGGCGCTTCCGGGAGCCTGACGTACGATCGGAAGAGACCCCCCGCGAGCTCTACACCCGCCTCAAAGACCTGTTCCAAAAATGGATTAGACCGTCTGGGAAGACGGTTGAAGAAGTGTCGGAGGTGCTGATCTTGGAACAGTTCCTTCGCACCCTGGCGCCAGACATCCGCGTCTGGGTGAGGGAGCGCAACCCCCAGGACGGCCAGGGAGCGGCGGATCTTGTGGAGAACTACATGGCGGCTCGTCGGGGAGCCAAGAACTTCCGCCAGGAGGCCTACACGCATCCAGCGCCGAGGGGTAAGTCTGAGGGGTTTGGTTATGGGGGTGGTCCAACGACAGCTGTGCCCAGAAAGATGCCTGTCCCTAGCTCTGCCCCAGCCCAAAGCCCAAGCCCCAGCGCAAAGCCCCAGCCTCAGTTCAAGCCCAACTCTGGCCCTGCCCAAAGACCTGGTGGCCCCATAGTGTGCCACTACTGTAAACAAGAAGGCCACATGAAGTATGACTGTCCCTATAGGAAGCCCAAATACTCCAGTCATAGCTGTATCCCAAGACCTGGTGAGTGTAGTGCAGGCTACATGGGAAAGGTTCAGACAATGACTGTGACGGTAAATGGCAAGCACGCATTGGCCCTCTTAGATTCTGGCAGCACACAGACACTTGTACAGCCCCACCTAGTGGAGAAACGGGATTACATAGGGGGGAGGAGTCTGCGGGTAATGTGTGTTAATGGGGATGAACACGAATATCCTGTTGCTGAAGTTTACTTGGAAGTGCAGGGTATGACCTACCAAGTTACTGTGGGTGTTGTGGAGAGACTTAGTCACCCAGTAGTTGTTGGCCAGGATATTGTGGTGCTCCCTGATCTTCTGCAGAGCACAAAACCGGTGAACCTGGTTATGACTCGGGCCCAGCGTAAAAAGCAGGCCCAAGAGACCGATAAAGACGATGACATGACTGCTGAACACATGAACGAGTTGGCCTGTGCCGATGCTGATATCGACCCCCCCAGCTTGAGTGAAGACCAGACGGACTTGACGGCAGCGTAGGCAGGCCAGACTTGTAGGCAGCATTGAAAATGATGTGACTGACTGCTGTTTTGATATTGACGTTGATGAGGTCCCAGAGAATTTTGAGCAGATGCAGAGAGAGGATGACACACTGAAGGTAGCGTTTGAGCAAGCTTCCAAAGACAGTGACGGTGCGGATGTTGTTCCCAACTTGTCTGGGGAATACTATGTGGTGAGAGAGGGTCTCTGGTATCACCATGCAGCAGAGGGCAGGCCAGAGCAGTTGGTGGTACCTACGAAACTCAGGGGGAGGGTGTTAGAAATGGGGCATGACATCCCGTGGTCTGGACACCTCAGCCTGACGAAGACCTACGACAGGATATCAGCTAGGTTTTATTGGCCAGGGCTCTATACAGCTGTGCAAAAGTACTGCAAGAGTTGCGAAACCTGTCAGATAACCTCAAAGCGCAAGACAACCCCTTATCCCCTACTGCCCCTGCCTGTTATCGAGACCCCCTTTAGCCGCATTGCTATGGACCTTGTAGGCCCCCTAGAGAGAACCCAGAGTGGCCATAAATACATTCTAGTCATCTGTGATTACGCGACACGCTACCCAGAGGCCTTCCCTCTCCGCAAAATAGCTGCCCGTCCCATTGCCCAGGCCCTACTTCAGCTCTTTTCTAGAGTAGGCATCCCCCAGGAAGTGCTGACTGACCAGGGCACAGCCTTCCTGTCCCGTACTATGAAGCAGGTTTACCGCCTGCTTGGCATCAAGGGCATCCGGACCACCCCATACCACCCTCAGACAGATGGCCTTGTCGAGCGCTACAATCAGACTCTCAAGGCCATGCTAAGAAAGTTTGTAGCAGCTAACGGCAAGGACTGGGACCGCTGGTTGCCGTACCTTCTCTTTGCATATAGAGAGGTGCCCCAGGCGTCCACCGGCTTTTCACCGTTTGAGCTGCTCTACGGCAGGCAGGTGAGGGGGCCACTGGACGTCTTGAGAGAGACCTGGGAGGGACCAGCAACTCCACAGACCCGCAGCGTCTTGGCCCATGTCCTTCAGATGAGGGACAAGATGGAGGAGATGGCTGAGATGGTGCGGGAGAACATGGAGCAGGCCCAAACGCAGCAGAAGGCCTGGTACGACAGGTCTGCCCGGCAACGACAGCTCCGGCCTGGCCAGAAAGTTCTGCTGCTGCTACCCACCTCTGAGCAGAAGCTCCTGGCCAAGTGGCAGGGGCCGTACGAGGTGGTCCAGCAGATGGGTCCAGCTACCTACGAAATCAACCTCCCTGGGAAAAGAAAGCCAACCCAGGTGTTTCATGTCAACCTCCTGAAGGAATGGCATGACCGGGACATCAGTCTGCAGCTCCGGGTGCAGGCGGTGGCGGAGGAGGAAGAGACGCCAGAGCAATTCTTCCCAACGGGCCAGCAGTCGGCAACTGTTGACCTGTCCCACCTGTCCACCCGCCAGCAGGAGGAGCTGGCACGGATCATCCCAGCTGGCCTTTTCCAGGAGAGGCCAGGCTACACCACACTGGTGGAGCACCCCATTCCTCTGAAGGACACAACCCCATTACGTCAGAGGATGTACCGGGTCCCCGAACGCCTGCTGCCTCACCTCAAGGCTGAGGTGGAGGAGATGTTGGCGATGGGGGTGATCGAGCGCTCAACCAGTGAGTGGAGTAACCCGATTGTGCTGGTGCCAAAGAAAGATGGCACTATGCGGTTTTGCATAGACTTTCGGCGCGTCAATGCTCAGTCCAAGTTTGACGCTTACCCCATGCCACGACTTGAGGACTTAATCGAGCGACTGGGGAAAGCGACCTTCATCACCACCCTGGACCTGTGCAAAGGATACTGGCAGGTCCCCCTGACCCAGGAAGCCAGACCGTGCACAGCCTTTCGCACACCCCAGGGACTCTTCCAGTTCGTGGTCATGCCGTTTGGACTGCAGGGGGCGTTGGCCACGTTTCAACGGCTGATGGACAGTGTGTTGTCCGGCACTGACCAGTACGCAGCGGCCTATCTGGACGATATCGTGGTCTTCAGCAACTCCTGGGAAGAACATCTGCGTCACCTGGGTGACGTGCTCCGCCGCGTCCAGGAGGCCGGGCTCACCATCCACCCGCTCAAGTGCGCCTTGGCCCGGGAGGAGGTGCAATACCTGGGCCACGTGATCGGCCGGGGGGTCATCCGGCCGCAGGTCGACAAGGTCCAGGCGGTACTGGACTGCCCCAGGCCCCGGACCAAGAAAGACATCCGGTCTTTTCTGGGCTTGGTGGGCTGGTATCGCCGGTTCGTGCCGAACTTCTCCCGGCGAGCAGCTCCGTTGTCTGACCTGACCCGGAAGTCAGGCACCAACGGCATTCCATGGGGGCCGGAACAGGAGAAGGCGTTTCTGGACCTGAAGTCGGCGCTGTGTCACGATCCAGTCCTCCAGAGCCCAGACTTCACACAGCCCTTCACGCTGCAGACGGACGCGTCTGGAGTGGGGCTGGGGGCGGTGCTTCTCCAGGGCGAGGGGGAGAACAAGAAGCCTGTGGCCTACATCAGCCGCAAGCTGTTTCCCCGGGAGACACGGTATGCGGTCACAGAACTTGAGTGCCTGGCAGTCAAGTGGGCGCTTGACTCTCTGAAATACTATTTGCTGGGCAGAGAATTTGTCCTAGAGACGGACCACCGTGCCCTGCAGTGGCTGGGCCGCATGAAAGACTCCAACGCCCGCATCACTCGTTGGTTCCTGGCTCTGCAGCCGTATCGTTTCACGGTACAGTACCGGGCGGGCAAAGAGAACGTCGTGTCCGACTTTTTGTCTCGCCACCAAGTTGTCGAGACTCCAGAAGGGGTGGGAAATGTGAGGAGTTGATCTCCCCCCTCCTCACTGCTTCGCTGTGAACTCTTATAAGAGTAGCGTTTTGCAAGGTTCTCGCAGGTGCCTTGGTTATGTTTGCGCAAGCAAAGCGCAACACGAATTTCATATTCATATTTACTGACTCGCATACACTCGCACACATACACTCACGAAATGCACCAGGACCCTCAATGGACAATGTATTGATGGTGGACAATGTTTTGTGGTTCATGTGAACTTGGGCAACATTCCAGGACTTGGGAAAAGTTTGTGACTTGTGGGGGGAAACGGGGAAGTGTTTGGAGGCGGCGCCATTGCAACAGCCTCGCAGTTTGGCGTTTCCACATACACAAACCCGACAGTAAAACTCACTCATGTATCATTTCTCCCGTCTGCCACAAAGTAACTTTTACACCATCTTGGACACGTAGTAAGGGCCCTACTACCATGTCTCATTTTCCACACATTTTCCACTGTTAATTTCCCCATAGTCTCGAACACAAACATTACCAACTTACCTGTCTGCCGCCTCCAGCACAACTGCCGTGTGAAACGCGAGCGCTGGGAGAGTAGGGGTTTTCTCTCCAGCGTCGTAACTGTGGGAGCGCGCATTTTGAACATTGGGGGGGAATGTGTGCATTACGCAGTTATCTGTATGTTTATTTTCTTTTTGTTATTTTGTTATGATTCTATTAGGGTGGTGGATAATCGCGATTATGTTTATTTTGGTTTAGAGGGGTTTATTGCTTTTGTAAATACTTTTGTTTGATATACTTACCTGTACAGGGGAAATGGGGTGAGCCACTCAGCTCTGATTCGGAACTGAGAGGTTCCCTATTTGAACAGGGCCTCATTTCTGTTCAGGAGGGCCATGGGGTAGGAGCTAAATGCTGTGCTGCTATTCTGGAAAGTGAGTACAATGCTATGCTGACCTGTTTTTGCTAAATGCTATTGTTTTTTGTGCTTGTGAGTAACCAGAGGCTACAAGCTAATAGCAAATAGCACTGCATTTTTGTTGGACATTTATTCAGTTTATTTTTGATTATTTTTGGATTATTTTTCATCACTTATTTTTTTGGACTGTTTTTGCTTTGCACCCCATGTGGGTATTCTTGGAAATGCGCAAATTTTTAAAAAATAAATCACAAACTATTTTTGTACGTCTTGCCTCCTGAGCCTCCTTCCACCTCCAAGTGTCCAGCCTTGCCTCACCCGTACCCAGGGTACCGCTAGCCCATTCACAACCCACTTAAGATTGATTGATCCATTATTTAGAATAGGATAAATATATACAGTATACCCACTTCAGAAAATGATAGGATATTCAGTATATCCACTTCAAAAAGGTAGACTACACCGATGAATAGCAGAAGAACATAAAATAGCAGTCATAAGAGATGAGAGAACGACTGGCAGCAAGAGAGGGTAGGAGGCAGAGAGCAAAAAGACAGGGAACATGAGCTGTGTGCAGACAGGAACACAGGCCCACTTTAAGGAGGGAGAAAATGGGTGGCTGTAAGACGGAAGAGAGCAAAAAAATACAAAGAAGGAGATGGAGAGAATTAGAGAGGAAAAAGGAGAAGTAAAAAATGAGGAAGGAAGAGTCCTGAGAGGAGGAAGAGAGCAAAAGAAGAGGAGCAAGAATGACTGTGTGTGTGTGTGTGTGTGTGTGTGTGTGTGTGTGTGTGTGGTGTGTGTGTGTGTGTGTGTGTGTGTGTGTGTG
>NW_026945768.1:0-33997 GCF_034702125.1 Engraulis encrasicolus
CCCTTTCTTTATTTTGATTTAAGTTATAGGGACAACATGAGGATTCCCAGTCTGGCAAGCCTCCTGAGCCAGGTACAGGGGCTAAACTGTCTTGGCTGTCTGTTATTGCACAATTTCTTGTGGGCTCACTGAATGCTGCTACTGGCCCTGTGAGATGTGAGATGTTTTGAAACATCTGCTGCCTCTGACTCGTTACTCAGACTGCCGTCCCTGCTGAGCCTTATGCTAATTCTTGTTTGTTCCCGTGTCTATTGACTTCGGAAATGTTGGGTAGTAGTCCAACTAGAGTTACTCTTAGCCCTGTCACATCAAGCCCAACTCCTGAGTATGTAAAACAACAATCCCACACCATAATTCTTCCTGCCCTTTACAGAAAGAGAGAGAGAGAGAGAGAGAGAGAGAGAGAGAGAGAGAGAGAGAGAGAGAGAGAGAGAGAGAGAGAGAGATGAGAGAGAGAGAGAGAGAGAGAGAGAGAGAGAGAGAGAGAGAGAGAGAGAGAGAGAGGGAGCGAGAGAGAGATTGTACTGTGTGTCAAACAATAGCAATAATTGGGAGGTCTTTCACACAATAGGCTATCAATTTCAATTTTAGATTATATTTTATTAAATATATAATCAGGGCCTACTGTATGTTACTTATTCTACTAGATATCATTATCTATTAAAACAATTGCAGTGCTACATAAAGCCTGCAGAGTAACCCATGACACCATGCAAATAGGATCCCACAATGCTGTGCATTTCTGCTAAATCTCCATGAAGATTACAGTAACTGTGTCATTATTGTAAACCATTTAGTTTATCAGGACCATTTTATTTGCCTTATTTGTTGTTAAGGGTATATCAGAAGAAATCTAACATTCATATGAACCAATTACACAGTAAGTCCCAGACGTCATTATACAAAAAGTTAAACAGTTTCTGAAAAACTGATTAAGTTACCCATATTGTATTTAGATGAACAGCAGTGTGTGAATATCATACATGATTAACATTAGTATACTGTAATTTAAGTAATTATATGTGTAAGTATATTATAAGACAGCCTGTGAGTGTATTGATTTTGAGTACTCTTAACATTAAGACCCTTTTCTGAGTTGTCTGCAATGGTTTAGAGTGCCCCTCACCATTTATTTCAAGTTTGCTGTTGCCTGTGTTATTGGCTCATTTGGATTTTGTCTCAGATTAAGAATGGCCCTCCATGGTCATGTCCAAATTTGTTTTTTAAACAACACATTTGTTTTCATACATATGCAAATCACCAAGTGGTCAGGGGTATTCACTGGTATTCCGTAACAATTTTTGTAGCGAAACATGCCTTATACAAATATATATATTTTTATTTTATTCGCAAAATGGCTAATAAAAAATAAAAGAAACCATATTTCGCCTTCAAACTTGTTAGGGAATGGCAGTGAACACCCCTAACAACTTAGTAAGATACATACTTTTGAAAACAAATGTTATTAATGAGGGTAGTTTTTAATAACCTATTTCGACATGCCCATTGACAGACATTGTAAAGGCAATTGAGACAAAAAACAATTGGCTGAGGGGAACTCTAAAGCATTGCAGACAACTCAGAAGAGGGGGTTAATGTTCAAAATAGTGCACTTGTCCTTCAAAATAGTTACTTAAAGTAATTAAGTTAATTTAAGTTTATTAGATAGGGACAGATACATAACATGTAGGTTGCAAAACAACCAAACAGCAAGCATCATAGCATGTATAGCCAAAGGCAAATTTCCAATGCCCGTCCCTAGGAGGGCTTTTAAAACAGTACAATAGCAGCAATAACAATAAAAGAATATCATCATAAAAACAGCCTATTCACTCATTCAGTCCAATTGTTCATCGTTGAAATCTATCAATCATATTTAAAATTGGTGTTTATTCATCCATCCATCTCTTGCATTCGCTAAACATCATATTCACACTTCTTACCAATCCTACACCTGTCCTGCACTTACTGTTACGTATTCTTACACATTATCCCACACACACACATATTATGAAATCAGCCATCCCCCCCACACACACACCAAATCAGCTACCCCAACCCCCTTCTCGCACACACACACACACCAAGACGCAACTACCCCCCCCACAAACACACACTGTAACATAGTAGTTAAAATAAAATGACTGTTATGTAGTGGCATGGTTTTGTCACACATTTTAAACATATTCCAAAGTCATATAATGGTTACAATGACCATGCTTTATGACAGTGATTCTCAAACTATGGGCCGCGGTAGGGTGCATCAGTTGCCCCCTATGAAAAGATATCGCCTTGGCCCTATAGTAAAAATGTTCTACACCCAGTAAAAACACACTGTGTAAAATATTTTGAAATTTGGATGAAGTCTACCGGGGCCACCAGCCCCATGAAAATAGAAAATAATGGTGATAGTCAAAATCTTGGATAGAAACAGGGCTGGACTGGCCATCTGGCATGGCGGGCATTTCCTGGTGAGCCCCGCACCCTCGTGGGCCCCCATTTTTTTATTTTTTACATTACTGAAAATAGGGGCCCATGAGGGTGCAGGGCCCACCGGTGAGTCAGTTCTCCGGCACTATTAATAATGAGGGGGCCCCCTTAAATCCAAAAGTGCCCAGGCCCTATTTATTGCCCAGTCCAGCCCTGAAGCTACCCAATAAAAAACATATTGCCTCAGCTGTGTGATAAAAAAAAAAATCTATGCACAGTAAAATCACTCTGCGGAAAATGTGTTGAAATTTAGATTAATTCTACTGGGTCCACCAGGCCCATGAAAATACAAAACAATGGTGATAGTGATGGGCAACCTGGATTCCAAAGTCCAGTGCCACATATTCCAAATATAGCCAATATAATTAACCGGCTGACCCACTGCCAGTATCAAGCAAGAGATTGTGAAGTTGTATGACTTTTGTGTGCTTCACCTGTGGGCCTACAGGATTGTACAGGCAGCTGTTAATACCTGGTGGAACATCTGTACTAAAGCTGTGAATGCTCCTTGGAATTACATGTTTTTTTCAAGAAATCCCTGCAGTAGTTCAATAGAGTACATACAATACAACTGTATGTGATGTTGGAAAGAGTGGCTTCCCAAGTGGCTTCTAGGTATGTCATGGGTATCACCAGGTCCAGAGTCCATTGCCAAGGGCCTCTCAGGTAAGTTATGGTACTCATCTGATGGAGTAAAGTGAAATACTACCACAGGTGATGGGATAAAGAAGTAATGGCACTCTTCAATACAGTTGTATTGACTGCCTTGTAGCCTAGGCATTCCAAGGAACATTCACAGCTTTAGTACAGATGTTCCTCCATGAATTGTAGGCCCACAGGTGAAACACACAAATATAACAGTCATGCAGCTTTGCAATCTCTTGCTTGATACTAGCAGTGGTCCAAGGCAGCAAGGAATTGATATTGTGTTGCAAAAGAGCAAATTTCCCAAAATATAGCAGTTTGACCATCAGTCTGTCCGGAGACTGAAGTCTGTGTAAGTGGATCGACTGAATACACAACCTGCTTAGATATTCCTTCTGTTTGTGCTCCCAATACAGGTGATCTCACTAATTACCTCATCAACCTGGCTTAAGTGGTAAGTAGGCTCAGCTGGTTCATTATATTGGCTGGGGCAAATGTGTCACACGGTTTGTCCACCTCTGTTTTAAGACAATGGCAAACCTAGATTCAAAAGCTACAATCCAGTGCCACAGATTTCAAATTACCTGGTTTTACCTGTCCAATTGCCCTAACTGGAAAGGTAAAACTAGGTATGTCATTTGGAATATGTGGCACTGGACTTCAGCTTTGGAATCCAGGTTGCCCATCACCATCACCATTATTTTGTATTTTCATGGGGCTGGTGGACCCGGTAGAATTCATCTAAATTTCAACAGATTTTACACAGAGTGATTTTACTGTGCATAGAACATTTTTATCACACAGCTGAGGCAATGTGTTTTTATTGGGTAGCTTTATGCAGCAAAATGTCCATTTCTATTCCAAGATTCTGACTATCACCATTATTTTCTATTTTCATGGGGCTGGTGGCCCCGGTAGACTTCATCCAAATTTCAAAATATTTTACACAGTGTGTTTTTACTGGGTGTAGAACATTTTTACTATAGGGCCAAGGCAATATCTTTTCATAGGGGGCAACTGATGCACCCTAGGCCGCGGCCCTGGCATTGCAGGTGGGCCGCGAGAGGTCTTGGAAAATGATCCTTAAATTTACTCATGTAGCAGAGTGGGCTTTTGCAGGTTTTTTACTATGAAACCATTATTTAATTTTGATGTTATCTCGGCCACGCCAGTCCTGGAGGACACCTAAGATAACCCATTAGTAATCAAAGGCAAACAGGTTCGTTTGCAATAGATAGAAGACGTGGATCACCATATGAAAATATATTTCTTTTTCAGCACATCAATCAGGCTCTGACCATGGGTACCAAATTATTCCTTGACGGGGTTGTGGTTACAGTACGACAGTACATTCAGACGCGCACCCGCATAGGCCTACACATTCATCCACACGCACACACATTTCCTGCAATTTGTCAATCGCCCATGGCTGGAGATACCACGGGCCATGGGTACCAAATTAATTATGCAGGTCCCAATGACAGGGTGCCTAGTGCAACATCACACACACACACACATACACATAGCCACACACACACACACAACATAAACACATAAACAGGGGTGACTGGGCAAGCCCACTCAGAACGTCCGCATGAGCGCAGGCCCGAAAAAGCAGCAACCACAGGCCCTGGGGGCGAGGATGGCGATGGCGATCTTCAAGCGTCGGCCGCTCATGATACCGAAGGTTTCTAGAACTCTGTTATCGGTCATGAGTCCCAAACACAAAGTCACAATGTTCCACTGACATTATGGCTCTCTCTCTTGGCTACCCACAGCACAAGTTTGCTCACCAGTCACACAATCCACGGGCCAAACCTGCCCCCGACTGTTCCCCAATCAAGACCAGCAGGTCCCGAAGTCAGGACGCACTTCCTTGTATACGACCACCCAACCTTCAATCACACGCACCTGCTTTAATTACCAAGCGAAGACAAGGGGCGCAACGCGCATCCTGCTACACTCACATGGTGTTTAGATATTAGGTGCATTCGAGATGTGTCAACGCATGCATGCACATTTAGACAGCAATGCACCCTGGATGGAAAATGCTGCATGACGGTTAGATTTCCTGTCAAACTTCGAAATTTCGTCGACGTTGCGTTGACGAGGTGACATGTCACATGGTGTAAAACTACCGCGGGATGACTGCGGCTGCAGTCAGATCTTGCAACCTCTGAAGTTGCTTATCCCCTTCAACGCTTGTCGACGGACTGCCTCCGAGGTCACGCGCCCATGAACTGGTTGGTCAACAACTCACTCACGTGTGTATATGGGTCTTGTCTCACACCTCTACACAAGTTTGCGCAGGTCCCCACTTCAGCTCCTCCTCACTGCCTGCCCCCCCACTCCTCACACGTGGTGTGTTAGTAGAGCAAACCGGTGCGAGCTCATCGTCTCGTTCATATTTGTGGCCGACTTTAAATGCGCTGTATTTGGGTCATTTCAGAATTGTGGGTACATTTCAGGTTTTGACAAAAGTAAAATAAAATGTTTTATTTCTGTGAAACTTTTTATCAATTCTCAAAGAACATACTTTCAATTGTACACTTCCAGTATTTGCCAAGCTTAAACATGTATGATTATTATTATTTTATCTAAAAATCAGAGAACTATGGGTACATTCTGTCAACTCTGTTACGGGCAAATTAAGGTAAATATCAACTAAATGCAATAGCCTACATGGTAAAATCATGTGTTCCCTGACAGAGTATTTGTCCATATATCCATTTATTTAACTTTGAGTTTTCTATGATAAATATTCTTTTTTCAGGAGTTAAAACATTGAGACGTTTCACTGAAAAGTTGCCAAGAGTGTTAACATTTTCTCCATAAAAAGCTTTAAAAATCTGTTAAATGCTTTGAAATTTCATGTAAGGAGGTAGTTTGTTATGGCACTGCTTCTGTTGTATGTATTAACAAGAAAACATATTTAATTATCTTTTTTTAAGGAAAAACAAACAACTTTTGTAACAGAGTTGACGGGACAAACATAACAGAGGTTGACACTGTCAAGCTCTGATATTGTGTTGCCAGATTTGTCTGACCATTCCCAGCCCAAACAGTGCTCAAAAACCTAAATTCTAAATTCTTCCCAATTTCAACAAAGTGTATTGATTTCTGAGGCAATACAAACATTTTTCTTAACCATTTTTACCCGCAGATGGCCATGCCAAGCAGCCCAATTGGGCGGGTAACCGCCCAATCTGGCAACACTGAAAAAATGTAACAGAGTTGACGATAACAGAGTTGATTTTTTTCACTATTTTGTGATTTTACTCCATGTGCTATCTCTAACTATATACCACACATCATAACTAAAGCCACACTTTAATGAAGTTTCATAGTAAAATTGATTTTAGAAAATTGAAAGAGAGATTTACTACAGAATCATAGTAACAGAGTTGACGCACAATAAATATACTCTTGGTGTGTTCTCAACATTTAGCACAAATTATTAGGAGAGACAGTTAAACATACCATAGTTCCATTCCAAGGAAGTGAAGAAAAGGAAGTGACACCATTTGGTGCAGGTTATATGGTTTTATATAAATGCTATAGATTATTTTTATGTTGTTTTATGCCAGACGTAACAGAGTTGACAAACCCCCTGGGACAGGTAAAAAACATTTTTTTTAAATATCAAGATCAGCTGTGTTACAGGAAAAAAACATTCTCTGCAACAGAATATATTTATATTTATAGATTTATCATAAAAAATCTGCAAATTTTACAGAATTATGTTATGTTTATTCAAGTTGAACATGTGAATCTCTATAGTGGGACATGCGATTTTGATGATTTTGGGGGGGGGTTTGGAATCATTGAATGCATATTTAACATAGGGGTGGGCGATTTGACGATATTATATCGTGAATCGCGATATTGAGTAAAATATCGTCTCGAATCTGCCAAAGTGGAGAAATCGTATAGATTGTCTTGCAGTGAGGATGTTTATTATCAGTATCAGAGTGACGTTTTCTCACTTGTGTTGTTGTCTTCACTTTATTCTTTACATTATTGTATTCCAAGTGTACACTTTATGAGAGTATCATCAGTGTGTTAACATTTTATTGACTGCAAATTACAAATTGCAAGTATATGAAAGTTATTTTTTGTTGTTTTTATTTTTTTGGATGGAAGATCGTGATAAAATATCGAAATCGTGATTTCATCTTAAAATATCGTGATACAACATTTTTGCCATATCGCCCACCCCTAATTTAACAAATAAATTGTGCATAAAATGTACATCAAACATTGTGCTCAGTGAACATACAGTCTATTTAGTGATAATATTGAAAGTAAATTCTGAAAAGATTATTATAAATATTTTTTTTTTTTGCGTGGGACACCAAATGTACCCGCAATTCTGAAATGGCCCATTTAATAACACCCACATCGTGACAACAAGTTCTCGCTCACGTGCTCCCGTCAATGTTGATCGACAGCATAGAACTCGTATTCACCTAGTCACATCTTGTTTAGTTATCTGACTAAAGGGGCTGAGTACGTTGCATCCCCCTCACTTTTGTTCAACTAAAGATCACTAAAATTGAAATAAATCCATTTGAAATAAAATATTATAGGTTCGCCTGTCAAAGTAGGGAAATTGAAAATGCTTGCTGTGTCGTTGCATCACTCTGTAGCCTATCACTGTAAATTCCAGCGCAATAGTTGCATGAATAGAACTAGCTGTTTGCGCAAGTCGCAGAATATGCTGGCCGCGGTTCTGACTGAGCGCGCGTAAATAATAGTTCTAGAGTTGTGAGTGAATGTAACACTGATCTCCGCACGAAGTCACATGATTCAGGTGAGCCACGAGCTTGCAAACTGACTGGCTGGTATCCTCGCAATCATTTTTTTCGCCTATAATTTCATTCATTGATAAGACATTTTCCCCGGTGTGCTATATATAATTAATATTCAAAATGGGCCTATTGTAGCAATGCATCTGGTCTTTTATCGATAATAATTTTCAAACTCGTAGGGCAGTGAGGTGGCTTTATGTTTCAGCAAGTGCAACGGAGCCTGTGCTGCATGCGTCCGTAATAGATAAGAAGAGAAAGGATCAATCATTGTATTGGTGAATCAATGTTGTATGTGTGTAAGACGCAATTCCTGAAAATGTTGTCGTTTTCGAGGCCTCCAAAACGACTTGTGGATGGCAGGTGAAAGTCATGCCACCTCATAGATTTGCACTGTAGATTGCCAAATCCTTATTTCCTGTCATTTTGGCTAAAGTAACTAAAAGTAATGCAAAAGTAGTGTAATGCCTTACTTATGTAACCAGTGAGACCTGTGGTCCTATTTGGACGGACGTAACAGGTGCAGCGTGTTGCCTATCTGGCGTTTTGACTTGCCTTGGGTTGGTTGAGTGGGCACTGGGACCCAGCGGAAGCGCAAGGGATGAGGACACATCCGTTTTACGCATATAAATTTCCGTAAACAGTTTTACCTGCGAGACACCAGGCCCTGGCGTACCTGGGCTCGCAGTGGAGCTATCTGGCTGGTATTCGGCGTTGGCGCGGTGGAATAGTGTTGGGACCCTGCGGTCATCGTTGGCGCTGGGCGCCTGACTTGAAAGTGCAGGTAGGACAGTACATACAGTTGTCCCTGCTGGTGCGCCGCCATCTCCTTCACCTCCGCCAGCCCCTCCATGCTTGTCTTAATCGGCACTGTAGTTCCTGGTGTCCGCACTGGCGTTGTTTACTGAAGGGGGCAACCGTCTTTCTCAAGCACAAAAAAAACACAAAACCCTCGAGGCGAGCTCTGCTTAAGTAACAACTGTGTCCAAACAGTCATCCATAGCCGTCTACGTCATTTGTAACCGAGTGGAGGTACACTGACCAAAGAATCTGGATCCATATACTGTATTTAAGTGACTACGCCAGTCCCCTTAGGCTAGGGCGAGACAACCCTGGACTTATGATCACACTTTCCCCGACAGGTTCGGAATGAACTTGAGGACACAGTAGTTACCAAACATAAATTTCTTTTTAATTTTTTCTTTTTTTCCCGTATCTGGTACTTCAGTAGGCCTATGGAAATATATAAAAAGGACAAGCAGCTATTGACAATCACAGTTTCAATGGTATCTTGTACATACAGGCAGGGCAGCCAAAAGAAGGTGCAAGCCAGATACAGCTGAGGAGCAATGGTACTGGGTGGCAGAAAGGCTAATTATATGGTTAGACAAAACCACTCTGCAGCATGGTGAAAACACAGGACTCCTATGTTCAGCGCAAGTCACCAGAGCCTACCTGCACTTTCAAGTCAGGCGCCCAGCGCCAACGATGACCGCAGGGTCCCAACACTATTCCACCGCGCCAACGCCGAATACCAGCCAGATAGCTCCACTGCGAGCCCAGGTACGCCAGGGCCTGGCGTCTCGCAGGTAGCACTGTTTACGGAAATGTATATGCTTAAAACGGATGTGCCCTCGTCCCTTGCGCTTCCGCTGGGTCCCAGTGCCCACTCAGCCAGTCCACAGGCAAGTCAAAACGCCAGATTAGGCAAAATAACACACATGTTCGCTCCGTCCAAATAGGACCACAGGTCTCACTGGTTACACAAAAAAAAATAATATTGTAATGTAAGGCATTACTTTTAAATGACAGTAACATGTAGTAAGTAGTGCATTAGGCTACAGTTTTTGAGTAACTTTCCCAACACTGCTTATTTGGAGTAATGTCTATGGACTATGCACAGTAACTTTAATATATGTATGCTCCTTGACACCTTAATTTCCCTCAGGATCAATGATACTCTACTACTCTATTCTAATTTATATTAGTGCAGAATGTGTCAATGAGTGAATCTCACTGAAAAGTGATAATGTACTCAGGGTAGGCCTGGACATCATGAAAAACTATAAACATGGTGGGGTTTGCAGGGTTGTCTGTCATGCTGTCGTATGTATCAGCAGCATTTCTTGGATTCTTGGCTGGAGGACATATCATGCCACCTGCTCCTTTAGTATAGTCTCCCACCAGAACTCTAGCCAAGTACATGCGCTTTTCTCCTTTGGCATCAGCTGGGCAGTACCTGCTGGAGTACTGTGGATCAACTGCAAAGTAGGTACCATTTCCATACAATGCACCTGTAAGAAAGACACGTGGACATTATTAACTTGCCAAGTCCCCGAAGTTTTAATAAATGCATTATATAGTTAACATTACAACGTTACAAACAATCCCATTATACTCTGGCTAATGCTATCATGCAACCATGCTTTTTGCTGTGTTGGGAGTTGCTACCTATTTAGATTTAGAGGTGATCCAATAAAAAAAATATGGTCTACAAAGGGACAATTGACAGGATTTAAGTATTCAAGACCATAGTAAAGGTTTTGGAGTCAATGGAGGGTAAATAAAATAATGCAATGACTATGGGCTCATATAAACGTTAAAGGAATACTAGACTCGCATGTTTTTTTATTGGATCACCTTTAAATCTTTTTTCCCCCACTTTAAATTGGTAATATCAACCAAAGTGCAATAAAGTCCATAACCCTGCTGTCCAGGTGCAGGCGTAAGGCAGGAAAAGTTGATCAATATGAGGAGTTCATAAACACAGCACACTGGATACTGGTCTTTTTTTCTCTTAATTTTATTAGCAACGCGTTTCACCAAGTGCGTCTTCAGGTTCGCTCTTTGGGTTGGTAAAGAGCAAACCTGAAGACGCACTGGGCAAAACGCGTTGTTCGCAAAAAAAATTAAGAGAAAAAAAGACCAGAATCCAGTGTGCTGTGTTTATGAACTCCTCATATTGATCAACTGTTCCTGCCTTACACCTGCATCTGCAACAGCACCAATATTTTTCCAGTTATCTCTAAAGCAACATGGTTGCATATGCATTAGCCTGACATAAGCTTAGGCAATGGTTCCCACTTCCCAACCTTCTTTAGGCTGTGACCCCATGTTAAAATCACACATTTCAGCAGGGCTGGACTGACTATCTGGCGTACCGGGAAAATCCCGACCCGTGAAATCACTGACTTGCTTAAAACTAAAAGCATGTGCTCAATCTCAGGTTCGGGTAGTGTGGTCGTGGGAGATGGGAGCCACTGCCAGATAGCTCGATCTCAGGTTGGGACAGTGGGGCCGCCAGTACATGAACGAGCGCACACGTGGCAGGGTTCTAGCTAGCGCAAAAGTGCGTGGCGGCCCGTTACCTTATAATTTTGGACCGTGACGCTTTATTTGGACCGTGATGCTATTTCAATACAGCATAGCTGCATTTTGTCTGTATTGTGTAGGCTACAGCCAGATCAATGCCACATCGTCCTTCTGCCAAACCTGACACATTTGTCATACTCACTGTATTGAAATAGTGACAATAAAGCACTCTACTACTACTATTATTATTATTTGTTGCGGGGTTTTGACGGCTTTTATTAATATCTGTGACAAGCGTGTGCCAGCATCTAGGCTTAGAAACAACAACAATGCACGTAGCATTGCATCCTTATTTCAGGGGTTTGTTTCTCCCAAGCGTAGTTGCCAACCTGTTAGCAACTTGGGTGGCTGTCAATGGGAAATTGCATTGCAAACAACAAAGTACCTAACATAGTTAACAACTGACGTCGAGAAATGCAGCCCAGCTTTGCAGTGGAAATTATCAGGCAGTCCCACGCTGAATGAATCTGGTGGTGATCAGTGACGGAAAAGTTACTTTTTAAAAGTAGTGCTGAGCTCGTTACTTGTTACCATACAAACAAATCCGGAGACATTGGGCGCTAAACGCTGACATTGCGAGTTGACACTATTCGAAACGAGAGGAGAAAGTAGGCGGGAGAAGACGTGCAGATTGACATATCTCCGAAACGGTGAGTCACTTTTTTCTAAGCTTGTCGGTTGACATGTGGCTTAACTACAACCCCCCCCCCCGCATTTAATAAGGCTTAGCAAAAAGTAATGAGCGTCTGCTGTGGCTAGGCTATAGACTGCGAAATGCACCAGGCACCAGTCGTAGTTATTATAATGGGTGGTTTTAGGACGCGCACGCTTGGAAAATGTGTCAAACTGCACGTGTCTCGGAATCGGAGCACTCTGACATTATTAAATGCACACACGGTTCACCAGTGCTCCTCAACGTGTTCAAAACTAGTGCAACTGTGAGAAGGAGGGTGTTGAGTTTTGCCAGCAGAGTGGTGCTGCTAGCGATACGGAGGGAGGAGGCAGACGACTTCTCTCAAGTTATGAAATTTATTTCACAGAACAATAAAACATGACGGACAACTGCTTGTTGGGTGGAGCGAGAACAGACTCGCACACTGAATGGAATTTGACAATCACACAATTTATAAATGTCCATCTACGGGTAGTCCTTGGTGGCAAAACACATTGGATGAACATTCACTCATTAAATCATCTTGCGTTCTCTGGCGCCCTCTTGTTTTGCTAAAAGACCACAGCAGTACTATTTACAGCTGAATAACCTAGGACATATGAAATAGGCTTATATTTTAACACCCCCACTTGTACACAGGAGTCCGTTTCTCGAAAGCGTCTTTGCTATCGTCGTTAGCAAAGTCCGTACGAACCTCAACTCTCTCTCGACAGCGACGCTCCCCACTAAATCCAACGGATCGGTAAGACGGTCTTAAAACAGTCTTAAGACGGTTAGCAACGACAAGAATAGAGAAACTGACCCCTGGTTGGTAACATAAAAACATCAGAACAAAATGAACAATTGTGTACCCTTGGCTTACACATATTAATCGCCAAAAAGAGGACCCGCAAACTTTCCCAGTTTGAACTTGCTTACAGGTAGAGGCCCGCCTGCTACCGCAGTGTTCAGTCCCGCTCCCGCAAATAATTATGATTTTCTGTCCCGCTCCCGCCCGCACTTGTAACAGTTTGTCCCACTCCCGCCCACGATTCCCGCATGATTCCGACGTTGGCCTACTGCTCAAGGCAATTCGTGTCATCAGTTTGAGAAATTAAACACGCTGTGCTTAGCTGAGCACATTACTGACCGCTGCCTAACCGTATAGTGCATGACGCAAGTTTAGTTAGGTGGCACGAGCTGCAATAGGCTATAGCTCCATCACAGCAATATCCAACTAACCTACCAAAATCTACTGAGGATATTAAGAATAATACATTGTGCATAATCTTATATGCCACTCATCATCACGTTCACATATGAAATAAAAATATAATAAGTTAAAATTAATCATTTTAAACACCGTATGATGGAGCCCCACCCCACGAGTGCATTTGACCATAATAGCAATCGACAGCTCACGTTACAATTGATTTAAATGCAAACAAGTGAAATGGAAAAAATATTAGCCTGCCTTTTCTGAATCCAGAATATTGAAAATGTAACATGTAATCCTAATAATTATTATTATTTAAGTGGGCTAGCCATGGCCTGTCCCCCGTGGTGCATCTCCTGAATAAAAGGAGCGATGGATTGCGCTATTGAACCTTTTCCGTCGTTTTAAGCAGTAGGAGAAAGTGGTTGTTGCCTTTGCCAATGTCTATAATAATAACAATATGATATAGTCTAATAATTGAATAATAATAGTAGTAGATTCAGATTCAGATTACTTTACTTTACTTTAGATTACTTTTAATAGTAGTAGTAGTAGTAGTAGTAATATTAGTGATAATAATGAGATAGCCTAACCATTTGAAGGAGAAAACAGACAGACAAGCACAAGTCCAAGTGGAAATTTTATATTTATTTTTCAGCAAAGCACTTGGCTAACCCAGCATTATGTCAGGCTATAACAAAACACAGTCCTGAATGGCATTAACGGATGCTACTCATATATATATATATTAAAAAACAACAACATTTGGCTACATAGCCATCTCTATTTAAAACGTCGGCATATTTCGAAACTAGTTGGGCTTGAGCCCCTAGCACGCGCGGCTTTGTATGAGGAAAAAGAGAACATTGCCTAAAACGTGGGCAGCCTTGCATGTCAAATAGAAAACTAGAATTTTATAATATAAATATATTTTTATATATATATATATATATTTGTTTTTCAGCAAAACATTTGGCTAACCCAGCATTAATGTTACAACAAAACACAGTCCCTGAATGGCATTGATGGATGCTCGTCAAAAAAATTGGCTACAAAGCCTTCACTATTTAAAACATCTGCATATTTCGAAACTAGTTGGGCGTGAGTCTCCAGCGCACGCGGTTTTGTATGAATAAGCCTAAACATTGCCTGAACATTGCCTAAAATGTGGGCAGGCTTACACGTCAAATAAAAAAATATATATATTTGTTTTTCAGCAAAACATTTGGCTAACCCAGCATTAATGTTACAACAAAACACAGTCCCTGAATGGCATTGATGGATGCTCGTCATATAACAACAAAAAAATTGGCTACATAGCCGTCACTATTTAAAACATCTGCATATTTCGAAACTAGTTGGGCGTGAGTCTCCAGCGCACGCAGTTTTGTATGAATAAGAAAAAGAGAACATTGCCTAAAATGTGGGCAGGCTTGTATGTCAAATAAAAAAATATATATATTTGTTTTTCAGCAAAACATTTGGCTAACCCAGCATTAATGTTACAACAAAACACAGTCCCTGAATGGCATTGATGGATGCTCGTCATATAACAACAAAAAAATTGGCTACATAGCCGTCACTATTTAAAACATCTGCATATTTCGAAACTAATTGGGCTTGAGTCTCCAGCGCGCACAGTTTTGTATGAATAAGAAAAAGAGAAAATTGCCTAAAATGTGGGCAGGCTTGAAATGTCAAATAGAAAACTGTTTAATTCAAGAAACAACTAGGCACATCGATTAGCCTACATTCCAAACTGTTTATTCAAGCAGATGAAAAGAATATCCTCCAGAATTTTGTAATTTAGGGACGACCAAAGCGGAGAAGCGGAGAATAAACCTCAATGATGAAAATGCATGCTCCACGCTGACTTGGGTCACGGGGAGCGCTATGATGGACATTGTGAGTTTGTGCATATTTAAAGCGGCCATGGATGCCCAATAAGGTCGAACATTCTTAGTGCGCTTTACACGCGCTTCTCTGCAATGTCTTACAATGATGCAATGGAAACTCTGCCCTTTTGTATGACAGTGGTTTCTCTTATTTAAGATGTGGAGTGGAGACTTTGTAGTCCACAGCTCTCTCTCCATTCAGTCAGAGAATGTCTGATGTCACACAGGACGTGAACCTCAGCCGTCATGGTAACGTGCGCAGGAAAATAATTACTACTTTTTTTAGTTTGAGGAAATAAGTGTTCCTAAGTCGTCCTCACACTACACGAGCCGACAGTCGGATGCGAGCGAAATGCTTCCACCGTACGACACGACAGGCATGTTTCCCCGGTCTGCAGAGGAGGGAACATGCGCACCTGAGGTGGAGATGAGGTCGCGCTCAACAGCGAATCGCACGGCCCTATTAATTTGTGAATGTGAAGTGTCAAATGCCCGCCCGTCAGTCCAGCCCGAGCCTGCCTGTCCGCCGGTCCAGCCCCAGCCAGAGGTGTCCATCTGCTTCCAGCATTTGGAAGAATTCTACAACCTGCAGGAGAGACTGTTTCCAGTCATCTACACCATGGGGCACACAAAGAGGCAGTTGGTGGCAGTGAAGATCATCAAGAGCCAACTGCTGGAGAGGCCATGGCTCCTGCAGTTCGGCTTGACCCCTACGCAGCAGAGAATGGACCAGCTGGAGGAGTCCCTTCAAACCCTGCTGGCTACGGAGGAGAGGTCAGCCGTGACTGTTGCCCAGCCCCCGAGCCTGCCCTCGCAGTCATGACAAAGAGCCCCAGACCCTGAGCCAGGCAACACTGCTGTGACGCCAGCCCCCGAGCCGGACGACGTCGCTGCCGCCACTCCAGCCCCCGAGCTGGATGACGACGACTTGCCAGCCTCCGAGTCGGACTCCGTGAATCCAGCCCCCGAGCCAGATGCAACGTCACCCAATGGCCTGCCCGCTCCTGAGGGGTCACCCAACCTAGTTACCCCGCCTATTCCTGACGGGCCACTGGACCACAGATTCTGTAAGAGACCAGATACGCCACTGGTTGATTTGACGGTGTATTTCCGGTTTCCGAATCGAGGCAGGTTTGTATTAGTTCTATGGCAGATTTAGAGCTGAAGGGGCAGTTCCACCCTTATCCACGTGGTGGCCCAGAGACCAGAATGAATGGAGTCCTATGGAGCAAAACCCCTCATGGTGCCTTTATCTCAGTATATGATTTATTCTCGTGTAATTCGGATGTTGCTTTCGAAAGACTATATATACAAAATAGCCACGGCTGACTTTTGAGCCATGCATATGCTTAAAAAGTGTTTTTTAAGTGTCTATGACGTCACATCCTTAGCAAAATGCTAGCGAGTAGTGAGCAACAAAAACGCCTCCTGTAACAAATCAAACGGACATATGTGCTTTTTTATCATACTGTTGAGTGAAACCCTTATTGAAATCTCCAGAACGACATTCAAATCTGAGCTTTGTTGATGAGACCTGGGTGAAAATTAAGATTTTTAGCATCTAGCTCCATTGGGTCCCATTCATTCTGGTCTCCGAACCATAGAACTAATACAAACTAATACAAACAACTGGTACAATGGGGCTTAATAGCGAGTGGCAAGGCTGTTCTATAAGGGCTGTGACTGGACCTCCCTGTTCCCGATGGCCCACCTATTCGTGAGGGGCCACCCATTCCAGAGTTCCCGCCAAAGTCTCAAGTCCTGTCCGAGCGTTCTCAAGCCCTGTCCCAACGTTCTCAAGCCCTGTCCCAGCGTTCTCAAGCCCTACCCACTGGTGTGCCTGGTGCCGCCGCCCTTGGTTCTCCAGCGGGCGAATCCCCTTCTCCAGCGGGCGACGTCTCTTCCCCGGTCGGCGACGCCCCTTCCCCGGTTGGTGACGCCGCTTCCCCGGTCGGTGACGCCCCCTGTCTGGTCGGCGACACCCCTTTGTCTGTGGGTGCCACCCCTCCTGCAGTCGGTGACGCCCCTTTGTCTGTGGGTGCCCCCCCATGGTCCATGGGCGCCACGTCTCCGAATCCTGATCCTGCCCCCCAGTGTGCTTTTGTGTCCCAGCGTTCCTGTGTTCCACCTTGCCATGTCTCCCGGTCTTCGTCTGTGTCCCAGCCTGCCCCGCCTTCTGCATCTCACTCTGACCCAGTGTTTCCCAGTCGCGTCCTTATCCCGGTACCAGTAACCGTTCCAGTGACTGTGCCCGTCACTGTCACTGTGCCCATCCCAGTGTCCATCTCAGTTCCTGTCCCTGTTAGTGTTCCCATCCGTTCTTCAGCCTTCCTTTCACCCATGTCCACCACTGCCATTGTATCTGTCCCGATCAATGTTTTTGTCCCTTTTCCCGTCACCATTCCAGTCACCACGTCTGTGAAAGTCACTGTGTTTGTCCCAGTCATTGTTCCCCCGCCTGCTGTGTCTGTTTCCCAGAACACACCTTCAAGCCCCTTGCCCGGACATTCCCCATGCCCCAAGCCTGCCCGATGTTCTGCTGAGTTTGACGTTGCCGAGTCTCCCTGTCCCGAGTTTGCTCCCACCGAGTCCCCTTGTCTTGCCAAGTCTGGCCCAATTTCGTTGGTGGCCAGTCCCAAGCCCAGTGCCCTGCTTCTCCCTGTTCCTCCTCCCAGTTGGAGACTAGAGCCTAGTACATTTAGACATAGCCTATTCATTTGATTGTGCTATGTAAACTTAAAAGTGTCAGTAAAGAATCAAACGGGGCGCAGAAATATTGGAGCCAGTAACCCTTCGTGTCTGGTGGATATTGTGCAGAGGTGTGCGCGCGCGCACAACTATATTCTGTCCCATCTCTTTGCTCATCAAGCCCCCGATCTCCAAAAAGACACGGGCACTCAGGATAACTGTTTACACGAGCTGTTTAAATAATGTGATGCACATTCTTTTGGCATGGTTTGGCCACCCTACATTCAACAAAACTGCATTCGCACATAGGCTATCCATGGTGCAATTGTCACTCTTAATGTGCAAGTATTGGATATGAAAAAATATCCTAAAACGGTCACAACACCAGAGGACCCGTGGTGGTGTGGCACTGTGGTGGATATTTGCGGCGGGGGGCGAGGCCGAGTTGTTACGGTAGGCTGAAGGGACAGTCAGGCGACACACACAGCGCGACTCACATCGGGTAGCTGTGGTAGGCCTACCGCAAAGCATTCCTGATGGTGGAAATGAATGCAAATGCATGCAAATACTCGGGCAGATATCCGGGCACTCACATCCGGCAGCCTACTTGGGTTGCTACAACGGACATGGATTGGTTCAAAGTTGCGGAAAATCGCGGTGATTGGTTAAAGTTGCGCTGTCGCGCAGAATTCGCGGGAATTCATTGAAGTTGCGAAAAAGTTGCAAATCGCAACATCGCGAATTCCTGGAGGGACTGACTTTTATACCAAGATTCTCAGTGCTTCTCCTAAAGGTTGAACCTTTGTTTGCTGTACCTTTTAGATATCGCAGGACATGCTTCACAGTGACCCATTGCTCCTCTGTAGGCTCAGCTAAGTACTGTGACAGCCTGCTCACCACAAAACTCAGATCAGGCCTAGTGCAGGTCGTCAGGTATATCAGACTGCCCACGGCCTCTCTGTACATCCTGATGTCTGTCATTTTCACTGCATCATCACTGTATTCGAGTTTTTTCTCACAAGGAGTATCCCTCACTCTGCATCCTGACATGTTGAAGCGCTGTATAATTTTGTTTGTGTACTTCTCTTGTGACATTGTGATAAAACAATGAAGAGGAGGAGGAGGAGGAGGAGGAGACGTGATTTCAGGCATACTTTTGGTTGAGAAAGTGCACTGTTAGTGTGGAAAATGCAGCAGAGCCTAATTGGTGAAAAATGCAATCATCTGAAGTATTTAAAATCAGTAGTTTGATATGAGACACTTCATTGTGTAATATTGCCGTTTCACATGCTGCATGCTTTCACCTCATGGATTCTATTTTCTAAACCTCTGGCATACTCCTTGTGCTAAACTTTGAAATCAAATGCAAAAGTTATTTGAGTTGTAAAATCAAACCAGTGGGAAGAGGATGGTGCAACTGTTAATTTGTCTCACATACCGTATTGTGTGACAATTAACTGTGTACCTTTTCATTGTTATCTCAAAACCATAAATAATATACTAGTATTTTACTGTTCAAAAAGCATGCACATTGAGAAAAATCTGTTTCAGATACTGTGGTCATGACTCATGGACCAATAGCCTACCTCAGAATTTCAGTTTAACCCCTTTACTTAGGGCAGAGCCTATGTTATAACCTTACTGTCATCATGTAATGTGGCTATGTCTTAACCCTGTGAGACCTGAACCATGAAAGCAATGAGACAAAATTCTAATTTTTGGGAATTTGCTTCATTATTCAATTCATATTGGTCCCTTATAAGAAATGTAAAAAAAAAATGCAACATTTTGTTAAGGTCACTGAGATATTTAATGCATCAGGCATTAAAGAAATGAAAATTCCAATTTCATGACCATTGAAAAATGACTTTTAATGCATTTACAACTTTTTTATTATTTAAAAAAGTTGTCAGACAATTTAATTTGAGGATTATCTTTAAATATTTAGTGAGATCCTGCCATTTTTCTTTAGCCTATCCTTGTTTTAGCAGGACCGTATTTTACATTTCCCACAGCCTGGTTGGGTAATTTTTTTTAAAATCTATGTAAAAACATAGCTGATCGAATGCTTAACAACCTATTTATGAGTGTAATATAGATCATTATTCATTTTTGATGTGGAATTTGAATATATGGGTCCATTACTACAATTGGACCATTTCTCCATTCACTTCAATGCATTTTTTACGAGATCATAATTTCAACATTTTGCATTACATTTTCAAAATGTAAAACCTGTTTCAAAGGCAATATATTTGTCTTGAAGTAAAACAACTTGTGTGTTTTGTTAAATGATCGTCGTGGTATGCTTTGTAAGTTTCCCTATGGCAAAATGCGTCGGATGGTGCTTATTTGTTTCATCAGTTTTAGCACGATCTCTCTGCAACACTGTGTAAAAATATGAACTCTTCCTTGATTAATTGGACAAAGCAAGTGTTCAGATTAAAGGATGCAGAGTTATATTTCGGAAATTTGTACACAAACCCTTTGCAATTTGATGGGTAACACTTTATTTTAGGGACACATCTATTAGCACTAATACATACAATATTAATGCCTGTGTAAGTAACTTGTAAGGCATGTACTAAGCAAAATAAGACAGTTGTTAAGCATGTATTCACAAATGTCTTGTTCATGCCCAATTAGGGATTTATTACTAATATAACCTTAGTAAGGACCAGTAAGCCTATATTTCTATTTATTAGTAAGTAGTAAGTGGCAGAATACAATGTGTATAAGCTCCCGACACACTGTGTGAACAAACCCTGAACAGTGTGAAAACAGATGCAGAATAAGGGTCCCTATTCTAAAGTGATGCACTCACTGGCTCAGGGCCTCTGCACTAAGTCCTAGGGCCCCCACACCACCCAGGCCTGCACTACCTAGCCCCCCCCGATCTACAAAGTGTAAGGGAATATCAAATAATTAATACCTATTCAGCCAAGTCATCTAGTTTTCTCTTGTTCATATCAATGAGAGGGAGGTAACAAGAGCCTATATATAGCAAGGATTGAACGTACACTTGTCAATGGCGGTGGGTTGGTGAGATGTAATTTTTTTCATGTACCACTGAGTTTTAATTGTAAAAAAACCCCAAAATAAATGCAGAAAATTAGAATAATAGTTTTGAAGCAAAACTAAACTACTCTTTTGTGATAATTAAGTGAATGTTTGAGAACATTAGCTTCAAGAAGTGCAGTGCATGATGGGTACGCAATCTAGGCCAACAGACAACCTACCCAGCTCTGAGCCTACGTCCTTAGCTCCTCCCCTCACTTGTGAAATTTAGTTGCTATCCAAACAATTTGCCATGTACGTAACAACAGAAATATTATCATTGCTGCATTGGCCATGCATTGCATTTCTGACTAAGGGCGTACCCATCATGCACTGCACTTCTTGTAGCAAAGTTTCTCAAACATTAACTTATTTATCAGAAAGGAATAGCTTAGTTTCGCTTCCAAACTATTACTCATTGTTATATTCTGCATTATTGCAGGGTTTTTACAATTAAAACTAATTGGTGTATGAAAAAATGACATCTCACCACCCACCGTCATTGATAACTTTACGTCCAATCCTTGCTATATATTGCTTCCAATTACTCATTAACATAATGAGTAGAATAAGTGAGATCTTCATACCTACTGAGAATAACGAAGAATCTGAAATGTTCTTACACTTTGCTTCCCGGGGGGGGGGGCGTAGTGTGGGGGCCCTAAGCCATCTGGGCTGAGCAATGCATCACTTTAGAATAGGGACCCTTATTCCATATCTGTTTTCACACTGTTCAGGGTTTGTTCACACAGTGTACCAGGAGCTTATACACATTGTATTCTGGCCCTTACTGCTTACACATAAATAGAAATCTAGGTCTACTAGGTCCTTACTAAGGTTATATTGGTAATAAATCCCTTATTGTGCATGAACAAGACATTTGTGAATACATGCTTAACAACTGTCTTATTTTGCTTAGTACATGCCTTACAAGTTACTTACACATGCATTAATATTTTATGTATTAGTGCGAATAGATGTGTCCCTAAAATAAAGTGTTACCATTTGATGATATCTCAGCGTCGGTCAGGGAAACCGCTTCTACCCCATTTTTCTATTTTTCGCCGAGCTGTGGGTCAACTTGTTGTTGACCGCTGCTCTCTTGTGGCGGTTTCCGTGTACTGCAGGACGTTTGGAAATGACACGCAGGATGTTTTTGAGATAGATTTTTTTTTTGAGTCAGTGGGGAGAGGGCTTTGAATTTGATGAAACAAATATGATGCGTCCGGCGCGATAGGGTTAATCTGTTACGCAAGGCTTTCGGTACTTTCATAGCAATTTTGTTATGATGTAGTTGAGTATTTTCAACAAAGAGTGAATAAGCCCACTGGCGACCCCATCTACAGTATACAGTATACAGAATACTGTTCTTGTCATCGTTCATCATCTATCATATATAACATTTATTAAAGGCTCAAGGCCCAATAAAACACACAACATATATTACACAAGATAGACAGCAAAAGAAGAAAAATACAACCAATGGTGCATATGCATTAACAGATATACTATCAGTCATGTCTGTCTTAAAAGATAGCCATACCAGTGCTTCCATATGCCATCAAATATATGATATGAAAAAAGCTGGTCATACCGACTTGACTTCCTGCGAAGCTTCGGTTAAACCCATGATTGTTGATTTTGTTTATTGCTTCAGCCTTTGTGCCATGGAAAAGCCTCTTCTCATTGTTTGAGTGTTTGTTCTTCTGATCGTATTCATCTTTCTTAATCATGTAGGTCTTCCACAGTGAGCTGTTTTGCACTCTGACAATCTACAAAAAGGCACAATTACAAGTGTATATTTTTCATCAACCTATCTTCAGAGCAAGAATCTCAGCAGAACCAGCAATGGAATGATTAACTCAACTAACTACTCTCTGGCATGCTAATAAAATACTAATATATTAACACAAACCCCAAGAAATCACCAGCATTAGTATAGGCCTACATAGTTGACGTTTGCAAATTGTTTGTACTTGGTGTCAACATGTTTTTTTATTAGATAATATAGTAAATATCTGGTCAATGATACATTTCTGATTCTAACACTCAAAATCTGCAGACAGAAGTTGTTTGATAGTTCAAGCATGTATTTATTATATAGTATTACATATTTCTTCCAGTTATCTACGTTGTTTTTGATGCGATGGAAAACAAGTATATACCTGAATGATAGTTGAGGCTAAGCCAGTTTTCCTGAACTCCTTCTCAACCTCGCTGTATTCACTACTGGTTGTGGGGAGAGGGATTTGAACAACAATCTTGCCCTTCATGTCATCCCAATGACTGGGTAGGTTCACAGATGACTGATCTGGAGGACAACATAAAAACCCACAATGAATAATGTTAAAATACTGCTACCTTCTTTGCCTTTGTTAAACATCAGAAACAATGTTCTGTATTAGAGTATTTCTTCATACAACACCTTTACGGTCAACTCGTTTCAGTCCGATGTCACTCCCTCCAGGTCTTGAAGCTATTCTGCTAACTAGGTTAACATGATAATTGTGTTTGCCAATCTTGATGTTCACTGTGCGCTGTTTCTGCTGGAAGGCTTGCTCTAGAATCATGTTGATATTCATGTTGAAAGGCACAACTTGGTTGCTCCTGTCCAGATACTGCCACTCTACAACGGTGCTAAATATGAACTCCTCCTGTCTAGTTCTCTCCTTCCTCTCCACCCTCCGAATCGTGTCCATTATCTTTCTCTCAACCACGACCACGTCTCGTGTCAGGCCCTCCAGGTGGACAACTGGCTCACTTCCTGTCTTGTCCAGCCTGATACTGACGGTCAGCTCCCTCTGCAGTTTCTGCAGCTCTTCAGCATCTTCTGGGGTGAAGCGGCTGATCAGCGGGTCGTTCACTTGAGTGGACATCTGCTCTCTCAGAATAAGGCTGGTGATTAAGTCTTTGGCTTTGCTGACGTCCTGGGAAGTCTGGCCACAGAGCTGGAATATGGCAGGTGTGAACTCTTCACCCACCATGACAAACTCCTCACCGTCATGTCTCACGTCTTCAGTGCCCGCAGAAAAATGCAAGCCAGTAATAGCATCTAAATGTCAGAAATGAAAATATACATAATGCTGTACAATTTCTGTAAACATTTTCATTCATTCAGTTCATACAAGCTCCATAAATGGTTGTGAATTGTTGAGTTGTTAACAACTAAACTCTGTAAGGTAGTCCCGACTATTCACCTGAACATGATTCACGATTATTCACCTTCACTACATATTACATAGGTCATTATATATTTTATTTCAAACTTAACCTTAATTTTGTTCCACACGCTCTTGACGTCTTTACCTCCTTTAGCCTGCCGTGCCATCCTCTGGTGGAACACTGTGAGCATGTTGGGCTGAAAGATGAGTATCTTCACGAGTTTGATATTTTGATATTTGGTCTTCTTGACGAAGCTGACAACGGCTTCAATCATTGCCTCAGCCACTGCAGATGCATTGGCTCCACCTTGACCTGGAGGTGGACAGATAATGCATCTATATAAAACAGATATGATTCAACAGAAAGAAAAAAAATATATTGTTTTTTTTTCTTTTTTTCTTTTTTCTAAGTAGCCTACATTTCTGTTTTTCTTGCAACTTATGATAATACCTGTGCCCAGAGCTGGAAAAGACACTGAGGAAAACTTTCTCTGCTCACAAAACGTAAGAACATTTTGGACAGCCTCTTTGATGTCTTTGGGTTCACTTCTTCCCACAATATGCACAATATGTTTACATGGAAGCCTGCCAGGGGATGTCAAGATCATCTCTGTTTGCTGGTAATTGGGAGATCTCACTGTGAACAAAAAAAACATGTCATTTTCCAATTTTCTTGAACATTTTTGTATCACCCTGTAGTCTTCATACATATGTAACATAGTGGGCATTTGCGCCTTAAAGTCCCAGCAGTCTGTTTGCGCGCTGGGAGTCATGTGACTAATAATGGGCACCAATTGGCAGGAGCGGCGTTTCTTTAAAACTGTGGCATCGACAGCTCCGATGGGATGGCAGATTTTCTTGTTTGATGCCCAGGTCAAAAAAATGTGTACTTAAGTGTACTTTAAATATATTTAATTTTCTGAAAGTATATTTTAAGTACACTCTACTTATCAAGTACAGTACTTAAGTATGGTATTTAAAAATATACTTATAGTTAAGTGTATTTTAAATATATTTTAAAATAATTTGTATTATTAAAGTTATGTACTTAAATATAGTTTTATAAAATATACTGTTAGTGTATTGTACTTTAAATGTATTTTAAGTATATTTGTATTTTAAAAGTAATGTGCTAAGTGTAGTATTGTCAAATATACTATTAGTGTATTATATTTTAAATGTATTTCAAGTATATTTGTATTTTAAAAGTAATGTGCTAAAGTGTAGCATTATAAAGTATACTATTAGTGTATTATACTTTAAGTGTATTTTAAGTATCTTTGCATTTTAAAAGTTATGTACTTAAGTGTAGTATTATAAAGTACACTATTAATGTATTGTATTTAAATGTATTGTAAGTACATTTGTATTTTAAAAGTAATGTGCTAAAGTGTAGTATTGTCAAATATACTATTAGTATATTGTATTTTAAGTCTAATTTAAGTACATTTGTATTTTAAAAGTAATGTGCTAAAGTGTAGTATTATAAAATACACTATTAGTGTATTGTATTTAAATGTATTGTAAATACATTTGTATTTTTAAAGTAATGTGCTAAAGTGTGGTATTGTTAAATATACTATTAGTATATTCTATTTAAATGTATTTTAAGTACATTTGTATTTTAAAAGTAATGTGCTAAAGTGTAGCATTATAAAGTATACTATTAGTGTATTATATTTTAAGTGTATTTTAAGTATCTTTGTATTTTAAAAGTTATGTACTTAAATGTAGTATTATAAAATACACTATTAGTGTATTGTATTTAAATGTATTGTAAGTACATTTGTATTTTTAAAGTAATGTGCTTAAGTGTGGTACTGTTAAATATACTTTTATTATATTCAATTTTAAGTCTATTTTAAGTACATTTGTATTTTAAAAGTAATGTGTTAAAGTGTAGTATTATAAAATACACTATTAGTGTATTGTATTTAAATGTATTGTAAATACATTTGTATTTTTAAAGTAATGTGCTAAAGTGTGGTATTGTTAAATATACTATTAGTATATTCTATTTAAAGTCTATTTTAAGTACATTTGTATTTTAAAAGTAATGTGCTAAAGTGTTTTATTAAAAAAATACACTATTAGTGTATTGTATTTAAATGTATTGTAAATACATTTGTATTTTTAAAGTAATGTGCTTAAGTGTGGTATTGTTAAATATACTATTAGTATATTCTATTTTAAGTCTATTTTAAGTACATTTATATTTTAAAAGTAATGTGTTAAAGTGTAGTGTTATAAAATACACTATTAGTGTATTGTATTTAAATATATTTTAAGTACATTTGTATTTTTAAAGTAATGTGCTAAAGATTGTTTTTAGAAAATACACTATTAGTGTTGTGTATTTAAATGTATTGTAACTATATTTACAAAATAAATAAACTAATTACTGGCCAAAGTACAGTCATTTTCCTAGCAAAAAATGTCTATATCTGGAACATGGACAAGAACCTCAATTTATGATGATGATGAATGACTCCCCTTTTTCCAGCATGAATTTTGGAAATAAACTACAAAAAATCATACACAGTACACCATTATAGTAATGTATGGTATTAGAAAATGTACTGCTAGTTTAATGTATTAAACTTTGTTCTTAAAAAATGTACTCAAACATAGTGTTAGAAAATATACATTATCAGTTATATATACCTAAACTTTATTTTACGACCTTTACAAATATGCATATTTTTTGCATACTTACTATATTGCCTTTTTGACACTAATATTAATTGTCTTTAATTAAATGTACTCACTTATAAAGATTTTATGTTATTTTTCTTGTTGTCTTGAACCACTTCAAGTGTATTTTAAGTGTATTTGTATTTTTAAAGTAATGTGCTTAAGTGTTGTATTTGAAAACATACTGTTAGTGTAGTATATTTTAAGTGTATTTTAAGTGTATTTGTATTTTTAAAGTAATGTGCTAAACTAAAGTTTGGTATTAGAAAGAATATTTGAAACGTACTTAAAGTTAAGTATGATTTTAGTATATTAAGTACACTTGTACAAAGTTTGATTTTTAGTACCAAAAAGTCAACTTAAAATGTGTTAAAGCTCTACTTAATTATATTTCAAGTGTATTTAAGTATACTATAAGTTGTCCCAAAATAACATTCTTTAAATACACACTTTTGAAGTATATTTTAAATACAAAAATACATACTTATTAAGTATATTAAGTACACTTTTTTCACCTGGGTACTTTTTTAAACCATCATTTTAGTGTATTTTAACCTAGGCTTATTTATTAATTATGCTTTGTAACATTAAATAACCTTCCACCTTCCATTTTGTTAATGTATTTTCATGGTAAAAACACCATATTGAAGAGCACAAACAGATCTTAAAAAGGCATGTAAGGCCTTACCTATTAAACTTTTAAGCACAATACTGAAGTCTGTACTTAAGTTGTGTTATTAGTGTATTAAGTGCACTTTAAGTGTACTTTTTGGTGCACAAATTAAACATGTAAAAGTGTCTTTAATTCGATAAAAGCATACCACCACCAATGATTTCTAAGTATTATAATTAAGTATATAAAAGTATACTTAAAGTGTACTACTCAAGACTATTACTTCAAGAACGTAATTGTGCCTGTCACAGAACAGGTAGTTGTGGTCTAGTGGTTAGAGTACAGGTCTGTGGTTCAGTGAATTGTGGGTTCGAATCCTGGTTGAGGCAGTGGTTGTTGTCTGAAGTGAAGGTGAAAGGAAGGTTCATGTGAATGGCTGATGGTTGTGAACAAGACAATGTACAATGGAAATGAGTAACTGTACTGTACTGGGGATTACATTAATGTTTTTTTCATATACTTTTGAAATATATTTAAAGTGTACTTAAAATAAATATATTTGAAATGTGCTTAAAGTAAAATCTACTTGTAGTATACTTAAAATACATTTAGAGTCAATACACTTAAAATGTACTTAAAGCGATTTTTGTGAATATATTTGAAATGTACTTAAAGTAAGTATGTTTTTAGTATATTAAGTACACTTGTACAAAGTTTGATTTTAGTACAAAAAAGTCAACTTAAAATGTGATTAAGCTCTACTTAATTATATTTTAAGTGTATTTAAGTATACTATAAGTTGTCCCAAAATAACACAACTTAAGTATGTACTTCTGCAGTATACTATAAAGTACTTTCTCATGACATTGAAATAGATTTCTAATGTACTTAAAATGTACTTATTTGCATGCTAAAGTTCACATTAAACACATTTTAAAGTGACTTGGTTAGTATACTTATAATGTACTTAAAGTTAAATATATTTTTAGTATATTAAGTACACTTGTACAAAGTTTGATTTTAGTACAAAAAAGTCCACTTAAAATGTGATTAAGCTCTACTTAATTATATTTCAAGTGTATTTAAGTATACTATAAGTTGTCCCAAAATAACACAACTTAAGTATGTACTTCTGCAGTATACTATAAAGTACTTTCTCATGACGTTAAAATAGATTTCTAATGTACTTAAAATGCACTTATCCGCATGCTAAAGTACACATTAAACACATTTTTAAGTGACTTGGTTAGTATACTTATAATGTACTTAAAGTTAAATATATTTTTAGTATATTAAGTACACTTATACAAAGTTTAATTTTAGTACAAAAAAGTCAACTTAAAATGTGTTTAAGCTCTACTTAATTATATTTCAAGTACATTTAAGTATACTATAAGTTGTCCCAAAATAACATTCTTTAAATACACACTTTTGAAGTACACTTTAAATACAATAAAACGTACTTATTAAGTATATATTAAGTACACTTTTTTTTTACTTGGGTGGTGACTTTCGCCAAGGTTAAGTCGTTATTATTTGGGCGTTCAAGCCTGTAATTCATGCATAAAGAGGTAGCCGTGGCATGGAATGCGCTCCGGAGCGGGAGCTTTCTAGATGCACTGCCGTAACTAGTTCACCTGTTGGTGTGGATGTTGGAATCTGTCAGTGTCACCGCGCGCCTTTTTACCTGCTTCAGCCCGGGATGACTTGACTCCCCTGATCGTGGTGATCTGATCTCCGGCTTGGGCCTGTCAGCTGTGGCGAGCTGCCGTTTTGTTCAACGTCAACTAACGTGAACAGGGCCGTAGCCAGCGTTTTAGAATAGGCGAGGTCCATGATGCGCATAGAGGGCACTGATTTTTTAAATATAGCAAAAAAAATATAGCCAAAACATGATATATTTTACATATTTATACATGTTTATATTTATATTACATATTTTTACATGTAATGTACATATTTATACGCAGTACAGTATGTATCATAAGTGAAGTAGAATAGAAAAGGGTGCATTCTCAATTCGTGTTCGCATTTACAGAACTCTTGTGGAATGAAAATAAACTATTTCACGAGGGCAATGGTGTCCAATTATTAGAAAGACAACCAACTTTCAGTCACCCTTAAGATTTTTTTTGCTGAGTGGTTTAGGGAATTCCGGTGCCATACCTGCATAATTATGAATTATGGGGCATGGAAACATGATATATATTTGGCCTTCCAAAAAAAAAGAAAGAAAACCTCAGACAAAATGAGCGAGGTCCAGACCTCCCTGACCTCTAATGTAGCTACGGCCATGAACGTGAAGACTTCATCTGAATGACAGTGTGTGTCCGCGAGTGTGCGTGCGCGCAGTGTGACGGGGCGCGCATGTTGTTTTCCGTGTGCGTGTGAGTGTGTGGATTGGGTTTTTCCTTTATTTTTGGCCTTCCATGTGAGTGTGGAAAGTGATCAGCTGTTTGCCCTTTTTGTTTTATTTTAGGTAATTGTATGAAAACTGTGTGCTGTGTATCGCCAGGAGCTGTAACTGTTGGGAACCTGTGTACCTTTTGTGAGTCGGTTGACTCACTGTACTAACGGACTGGCGTAGTCGGGATTTAATATTAAAAAACAATACTATTTGCGATCTTTCTAAAAACCGTAAACCTCCATCTCACTTTGGGTAAATGTATAGCAGATGGAGAGTAAGGACTAAGACTAACCAATCTCTGAACATTCTGCCTCTACAGCTGACCCAGCAGCCCCAAGGATGGCCATGGATACTCCTGCAAGACAAGACAATGCAGCTTCATCAACACTTGTAGCCCACAGCAAGCCAAGAGTGGTCTGTTGGGAAAGTTATTATCTGGAGAAGACCTTTCTCAGTATACCTCTCTGTATTATCAGTGTAAAGGCGGGCAACACTGCGATATTTTTAATCGTGGGCATTAAGCTCCTTCTCACACTGCACGAGGGAATTTACTCACGAGGGACGACCAGGATTTCAAACAGTTTAGATTTTCTTGCGAGCCTACGATTGCACGATCGTGAGGTAAAATCGTTTGTCGTTACCCCATGTACACTACACGATGCGAGACTCACGATTGACCAAGAAATCGGTCCGATTCTCAAAAAGTTGTGCAAGTGACAATTCGTGGCAAAATAAGGCAAAAAGTTGCACAGTGTAAGCCCGGTTCAAGGAAAATGTGATAACAGGTGTTTTCATTATTATTTATATCTGTTTATTATATGGTTGTGACGTCATCGGTCGAATGCTCCATTCATTTCAACGGGGCTCCCCAACGTTCGCACGTCTGTTATTTTTCGATAACGGACGGGTTGGTCTGTAACAGACCGCTGTCAATGGCAACAAGACTTTTCACTGCTAAAGCGACTTTTCAACAAGACTCTAATCAGCTGCTGTGATAGACAACACCTGTGTCCTGGCTACCTAGCTGTTAGCGGTGTTCCACAACGGCACTGTTTTGTTTTGTGCAGCAACAATCTTTTGACATTAAAAAATAGCCTAGACTTCACATTAAATAGGCGAGTCGGTCGCTTTGTGGAATAGCAGCACTTCAGAGAGAACAAGACCCCTCCGCTCCGCGTCGGGGTCTAAAGATTCTCTCTGTCGTGCTGCTATTCCACGGTAGCGACCTTCTCGCCGAACGTTAACCCTTACTTTGTGATAGTTAACTAAATGAACTGACCTGATTTTAGGGAGAAAGTGCTGTTGGAGGAGTTGACGATGACATCAGTAGTCTCTTTAGTGATGTCACCAGGTGACAGCTCCAGAGTCAGGTGACCGATGCGAACAGTGTATTTCCCCAAAGACACTGTCTGGACTTGACCCCAGATCCCATCTCTTCTTTCATCATCTACATCTTCCCGCATGCTGTCGTCCTGCAGCTGAACTACAACGCGGTGATCCCTTAACAGCACTGATAGGAGCATTTGCCCTTGTTCCTGGAAGAACTTCTTTGCACCAGGCTTAGAGACTTTCAGTTCATCTGTAGATAGATTATGCAACATCCGCAGACAACTAGCAAACAGCGATACCTTTTGGGAAAATATTTGGAGTAGGCCTATGTTTTTTTATGTAAACAAACACTGCCCCCATTAGAATAGCTCATATCTCGGAAAGGGCTTGGCCGAAAAATGTAGCATCACCGGGTACTGACAAGTCAAGTGTAGCGTGAGCAATACAACAGCACACACACACACACATACACGGTACTGTACCATAGGACTGCACCTTACTTGCACTAGCTCAGTCCTGGAACATAAGACAATACAACATGCTGCACACAATGCTGTCTACAGTCTACTTGCTACTGTCGCTGTTATTATTCTATAGTAATGTCTACATTCTTTTTTATATGTATCTATCCTCTGTTTACATGTTCAATGTATGTTAAATGTTAAATGATACAGGTTCATTTGTACTGTATTTATAATTGTCCACTTATTGTTACCAGTCTATCACTGTTACCTGTCCTGTCTTGCACTTAATGTCAGTCTGTAAAATATCAGTCCTGTATATGTCCATGTCCTGGCATGGTATAGAGAGAAAACGTAATTTCATTGTTCCTTGTATGACTTGTGCATATGAAGAAAGTGACAATAAAAGCTGACTGGACTTGACTTATTGAAATTGGCTGAAGTGCTCCTTTAAACTAATGAGGACACCCACTTTGACTCGACTGTTATATTTATAGGGGTAGGACATGTCACAAAACTCCACAGGGCAGACTGGGGTACCTTCTAAAAAGAGGCCTTTTGGATCCACCACCTGGGCGGGGAACTTTGGATGGGTAATATTATTATCCCTGTTATGTGGAATGCCAGTATGGTGTGAATTGATTGTAGTTGGGTGAGACGTGACGCCTTGTTTTTTCGTAACATTGGTTAAAAACCTACAAAACTGTTATTTTTCCTTTAAAAAACAAATGTCAATGAAAGAAGATGTGGTACATTATGTTTCATATTAGTCTTAGATGAGAAGAAACATTTTTGTTAAGATTGATGTAAAGGTTTATATGTCAAATATCCTGCGGTGTGACTGTAACATTAATGAAACCTGGAATATAATAATAAATATAAATTAACCAACAGCATTTTGAATAATGTATGAAGCATTTGGCATGATTGCATAAATATTAACTTTATATTAAGATATGTGAATGTGAAAAAACTCAAGACAGTAATATTAACTACAAGTTCAATTTCGTAACACAAATTGCATCCTGTGGGGTGACATGTATGTCAATGTTTGTGAATGGGCAGCTGCAAGGCCAACTACAAGGGTCTGAAAGACTGGCTCCTAACCAGTCAGTAGTTATTGGAGAGTGCTGTGGAAGTTTAAGGTGACTCTTAACCTCTTAATATGTCTTCATATTGCAATCTTTCTGTCACACAATGCTTAGGTTCATTTTATGGTGTCCTGTGGTGTGACTGGTCTTATAGAAGGAAAAAAAGTTTTTTTATAAATGAAAACACATATTAAGATTAAACACAATATCATTATCAAGTTAGCATGAGCTCAGATGTCAGTCATGTATACAAAAGGATTAAAATGGCCATAATGCAGTGAATTCCCTGTGATGTGACTCCATTTTCCTGCGGTGTGACATGCCTATGCAATGTGTTGATGCGGGACACATTTTCCCAAAAATGGCAAAAATAAGGTGAAATTCCACAGACCACTAAGTGCTTTATTTTTTTCTATTTTTTTCCAATTTTTATCCATCATTTTTTTCAGGAATTTGAAAAACTTTTTTTTTTTGCGTTACGCCCTTAAAGGTCAACCACCCAGTTACACTAAGAGCTTGGCAGATGAATGTATTTCCAAACATGTGTTTGACAGAAAGTTGGCGTTTTTTTCTTATTTAGTCTTTTGGGATTTAGCCATGCCACAGGCTTTTTGGCCTATCCTGTACCTGCAAGAGCAAATACATGTTTATAAATCCCTGAGCTAACCCCACCCCTTTAGCATATCTGCCGACCATTACGCATTTTGTGTAGCAGATACGGATTTTGACATCAAACTACGGCGTTGTCACTTCAAAATACGGGACAACCCGAAAGCAAGTGTGTTCATGGGCCCTTATAAATTGCTCTGTAGACTTGCAACCAGACAGAGCCGTAGATATGGCTCTGCTTGCAATTGTCTCGCGCTGGCCTTTCCATTGGCCAGCAACGTGTTGGGGGGAATATTGACCAATCAGAGCGCTAGTTTAGATGTCTTCATTTGTTGTGCTGCGCTCCTCATCAGCTGCCGATAGAAAGTTTGCTTCGAAATCACACAAGCAGAGAGACTGGGTAATATACTCCTATAATCTCTGACACAAGTGTCCTCCTCCTGTCATCATGTATTATCCATCTTGGTACTGTCGCTGTAGTTTTACAAGTGAGCACCGTCAAAATCATCGTTTCAAAGGTAAATGGGCTTTGAGAAAGGTATCTGTATGGGAATAGTGAATTGCGTCCAGTTGCTAAATCCGTAAACTTATGAAAATAAATAAAGGCCGAGGTCTGTCGTAGGCCCTAATGGTTCACCCAATGTTTCGCCGTATTTGACGGCAATATGTTGTTGTTTGTTTTGATATTGGACCGAAACGAGATTACTTCCGAATGAGAAAATGTGTCGATGACTGCGCTATAAATTAGCAGATTAGCAGCAAACTAAATTCGGTTTCCCTTTGCGTTGGATCATTTTAACTCAGGAAAA
>NW_026945769.1:0-12500 GCF_034702125.1 Engraulis encrasicolus
TACCGGGTTGATTCACAGAACGAGCAAAATGGCGCATGCGCTGAAGCTTGTTAACGAGGGATTGCGCAATCCGGGGTGAGGCCAGTTCAGAGTTGCCCCAAATTCACCGTATTCGGAGCAATTTGACATGAAATGGGCAAATATTATGATTTTGGCCACGGAAATGATTGAAAATGAGTGAAACTGTTTAAATACTGCTCAAATGGTAGTTATGGTGCAGATGCTCGAAAACAATAGCTGTTATTGTTACTATTATTCACATTTACTGCAGCTCATCATTCTCAGGTCTGGCTGGTGAGGCCGTGCCTCCCCTGCCGTATTGGAGTGCACGTGCCTGGTAGAAACCGATTTCAGCAAAATGTGAAGTAACTGATGACAAGGCAGGAAGTGGTAAGGAAAATACAGGAAACTGTCAAAATAAAATGTCCTATTCTTTCTGAATGTCTCAATATAAAAGTGTCTCTATGTAAATCGCCCTAACGGTCTGTTCCCACTTTGACGGCCATTTGACGCTCATAAACGCGACGCACCTCCCTTTCTTGACTCAATGCTTCTTGTCGGAGCACATGCAGGGGCGTGACAGAGTACACTGAACAGGAATATCTCTTTCTGTCTTTCTACACGTCTATATCGATTAAGCAAGCTAACCAGCGATAGTAACATCAAAGTCTGCCCTTACCTAACTGTGGACATGTGTTTACTTCACACATTTCATAACCCTCACGTAGTCTTGAATGTCGTCAAAATTTACATAGTCCTTTGAACATAAGCACAAAGACCTTGCACTTCATAGTTTCTTGTAGTGTATGAATCTTACATTAAAATGTATGATAACCCGTCATAAAACTACTTTTAAGCAGCAAAACATAGCCCTTGGTTTCATGGGAATTCCTCATGTACTCGACAATCATTGGATAACGCTCCGCGTTGGCCGTGAGTAATTAGCATAAAGTAGAAGGGAGATGAACTGTTTGACGCGCGTCAACTGTCAAAGTAGCCGCACCGCGTATCCCAGAAGTCTTTGTGAGGGCGTCGCCGCTTTCCATTGAAAATGAATTGAAGGCGTCGGGGTCAACGCGCTCGCCGGCAAAGTGGGAACAGGCTGTAATGGTACAGCCGTTCAGAACAGGATAAATAGGTTCTCTCACAAAACAAATTGATTCTGCTTGTTCAGCAGTACTGTGTCCATTGTTTACAGAAAAGTTGATAACTAAGCACTGAAATATGTTTTCTGCATTATTTTGTTTTCTAATTTTCTTTTACTTTGCAGAAAATATTTTTGAAGCATTACTTTGCATCATTCTGTACACTGTGCAAAACACATGTTTTTTCTTGAATCTTGTTTTTTCGTGCAATTCATGTGAAATGGATTTAGTGTGATTAATAAATACTGAATTTCTTCAGTGACAGATATTGTGATGTATCGTGGGTGAAATTTCTTGCAATATATCGATAATCGCAGAATTACTGTATCGTGATATTATCGTTATCGTGGGTGAAATATCGTGGTAATATCGTATTGTGGGGTACCTAGAGGTACCCAGCCCTAGCGCGTGAGCACACACATACCCACACACACACAATGTATTTTTTGTGTGTGCAAGGGAAAAAGAGACTGACAGAGATGTATATACTACATTTGGCATCCAAGTGTGTATGTAATATTCTGTACATGACTGTGTGTGTGTGTGTGTGTGTCTGTGAGTGTGAGTGCGTGTGTGCATGTGTATACGTGTGCATAAATGCATGTATGTGTGCTTGCGCGTGTAGTATGTACATGACTTTGTGAGTGTGTTAGTGTGTATGTGTGTGTGAGTGTGTTAGTGTGTGTGTGTGCATATGCATGCATGTGTGTGTGTGTGTGTGTGTGTGTGTGTGTGTGTGTGTGTGTGTGTGTGTGTGTGTGTGTGTGTGTGTGTGTGTGTGTGTGTGTGTGTGTGTGTGTGTGCATATGCATGTGTGTGTGTGTGTGCATATGCATGTGCGTGTGTGTGTGTGCACGTGCATGCAATCATTGCAATGTTAATGTGCCTTAAATCTCAATGAACATTGCTCTCCACTATTTGAAAATGAAGTAATATAGCCTTCCGTACATTTGGACCTCAGACAGAGTAAATGGGAGTGAATGGCTATTTTAGTGGCTATTTTAGTGACTCACTACCCAGAGCAACCCAGACAAGACAAAGTCCAGAGCCCTTTTCCAAACCTCAACATATCCATTCCAACAATATTAAAAATGACACATTTTTATTGCTCTTTTCAATTCATATCACTTAAATTACTGTTTTGTTGCTTGATGTTGGTAAGTAAAGATTTTATATCGTTAACCCAGTTCCAACTGCAAGGATACCATCTTAAAATCAAATAAGATGAAGTCAATGTGAAAGTCAATGTATCCGTGTAGCATTGTAGCATGCTACACGGATCCATTGATTTTCACTAGCTTAGCGACATATTCCCTCTTTTAACTTGTCTTAAAGCAAGACAACGGCTTACATGAAAAATAAGACTTAACCACCTTTATAAACCCCAGCCAACGATTTTAACTGTATTAAAGGTAGAGTAGGAGATCTTTGAAAAACGGTTCCTGTGAGCTATATTTTTGAAAATACACAGCCCGCCTCTCCCTTCAGCCCTCCCCTCAAAGCCACGCCTTCAAAACACATGAACGTCTGTCAAATGTTCGGATTATCCCGGGAACCCACGAGAGCTCACGAGGCGGGGCTAGAACTAGAAGCCACGTCAAATCGATTAGCCAAGCTAACTTCCAACCATGGCACTGTCTCCGGCTACGGTAAGAATGTTCAACATCACAATAAACGCACAGGCCGTCATGGTTGCCATTTCAAGAAATATTGATGACAGTAGATGTATACTAGATTAGTTATTGAACTTGACTTGATACATGTTACTTATCTCATTCTAACTTCCTAACACTGATGACAGATGCTATACCGTCATCCCTAGACAGTAGCCAGTAGCTACAGTACTGACTGGATTTATTTTGACAGATGTGTACAGCAATATACATTTTACTATTGTATTTATATATACCCGACACCACAATCCGTAGTGTTTTAGGCAAGGACGTCAGTTATGTACGAATCTTACGGGGATATTTCACTTGGGTTGCCGCACGCGCAGACACAGGAACAGAGGGAGTAAAGAAAAACAACCGAACTGATCAACGCTAATTAAATTGTTTTGGCTGACGATATTTTCATATGCTTTAGACCTTCCACGACCACGACGAGAGCTCCAGCTTTCCTGGCCCATCACAATCATAACGACCTAACAGCCCAGTAGGACCGATGGCCAGAGATGGAGGAGGAGGAAGATAGACGCAGCAGAGGTCGGGGATATTGATTAGGAAGACTCCAACAGAATTGACGCCCTGCTAACTGTAAGGATGTACATTCATCCCACAATAACATATGTCCTGCTGTATTCCTCCAGATGTGTAAGTATTGTATGGATGTTATCACAACAGATGTACTCTATATCGCAACACGAGTAGGCTGCACGAGTACACCTGTTGTGATAACACCCATTACAATATTTCTACTCCTATGAGTACTAGTGTGATATGACATGGTTGTAGGTACACAACACCAGTGGTAGTTCAAGTACATCCATAAAAGCCCTTCTACTTCATACATCTGTGTGCCCCTGGCACAACACCAGTTTGTAAGAAATTGACTGCAAAACGTTGTATGCATACAATTGGCACATCTTTATTTATATACACAATAATGATTGTTTATGTCCATATCGGTCTTATTGTCAATAGTTATTTAGTCCCCATCATCAAATAGAAAATGCATTACATAAAACGTATTTATTGCTTTGCAGGCCTTGATTCAATCATTGAATTTGAAGCAATCCCATCGGTTACTGCAGCGTGCCCTGATCCGTGACCCCAGTTTGATGTTCGACCTGGCACATGACATCTGGTCCTCAGCCACAGCCCAGTAGCACAACCAACCTGGCGCCTCTGCGCAATCTGTAAGGAGATGCCCATGAACATTGAAAGGAAATGCTGTTGGGTTCTCAGTTTCGATGGAAGACTTTGGGCTAATGTAGGACTAGGTGAGAGAAACGGACTCTTCAGGCATGCAGCCTACAGACAGTATGGGGCACTTGAACAGGGTTGACGTTATAATACACAGTACAATACCCAGGATTAGCCAGGGTTACCCTGCTCCACTAGAGAAATATAAAAGGTTTATACAGAGTACGGTATAAAACACACAAACCGGCAGTGTGCAGAGTTTATTTTTCATTATCTGTACATTTATACATCTCACCTTTTTTTTTTGGAACCATGTTTGTCTTGTTACCTTTGCTTTTTTTTTAATACATAGAAAATAAATGCAACCTGTCAAATAATCTTCTGATTGTAGTCTTGTGGAATATATAAATTATGTAACCATGCATTTTCAGTCAGAGAATGAATAAAAAAAGCCACACAGTCAAATTGTGTCCACCAATATTTACTGTCATTGAAATGTATGGACAATTTAAACAATGTATTACACATGACACTAGATACATTACTTTATACTATATTTACAGTTGTCATTACCACACAAAAACTCGGGGAAGGTGGGTAAGTGCAGCAACTGTGAAGGGCCTAGTCTGAGGTTGGAGGCGTCTGTGCTGTAAAAAGATAAACAGAATTAGAGATCACATATCTGACAGTAGCTCCAGTGACATTTTAAATGTAAGTAACCTGGGTTGTTTGGGCAGGGACACCAAAAATAACTCCTTTATCTGGGCTCACCTGGTTGTGAGTGTCTGCCGTCAGCCATCCCTCTTGGGGCAGAAAGTCTTCTGCACAGGACGGTGCCCTGAAGGTTGAAGTTCACAGTATGCAGCCTTCATGTCCTGGAACTTTTATTGTGCAATTTTCCATATCTGAAACAAGCAATGTGTTATACTATATTAGGGCTTCATTACATCAAATTACACAGCAGGGTTTTACAGGGTGTTGGCTACAGTCCCAGGAGCAAAGTGGAGTTGTGTGCCTTGCTCAAGTGCACTTCAGCTGTGGATGGAGATGTAGGTAGGGAGAGGTAAGGATGGGATTTTAACCTGCTTCTCTCTGTGATCTTAGGACCACCTCTCACCATCAGGTGATGGCTGCTACCTCAAATTTCACTCATGGCCCAAGTTATGATCTGTAATCAGCATTGTTTTTACCTTACAAAAATAAATGTAAATGCATTCAGCACCGTGGGGGGCTGTGAAGACCTTTGAGTATATTTGCAGAACTACATACTGAATTGAGCCATCCGCCTTTCTCTTGGTTGGTGTGTTGAGATGGTGACTGCAGTCCAGGCTTCTTGGATCGAAGAAGAGCTGTAGCTTTTACTGCCATAAGTATGTGGTTGTGGAAGGACCCTGTCTGCGGTTGACCTGAGGGAAAAAAGAGCACAAATTGCATATTAGCACAGAGCCCATGCTAAGACCATAGACAGATAAATCATCTGGCACAATCTGCATGCAACCAACAGAACCTAGAAAGAGACAGATTAGCAGCAATACACAAAGGGGACAAGTACACAAAAAACATGCAAAGTGTTCTGATTAGGTGCATGGAGGTAGTCTGTGTTGATTCCAGCAACCTCAAAGACTGAAAAGTGTCCCAGTGTATTGAATTGAAAACTATAGCGCATGTGCGCGCACACATAGGAATATGATAGTTTAGTGTATCAATTACAACTACAGGATCTGTTCATATGCTTTTGTCAGATAGAACCATTGTTTCTCAAAGGCAGATCATTCCAAAAGGGATAGTAGTATCTGCAACTGGACGAAATTACACCCACAAACATGAAAAGCATTTTAACAACTCAAAGGCAGCCTTGATGTGAGAGTGAACCTGATGAAGCAATAGCGAAACGCATTGTTCAGCAAATAAACTACCAGTGTGTGGTGATTCATCCTTCATTTACTTGGCAGCCTTGATATGTTGTGATACAGGAGCAAGGAACAGCTATGGAAAACACCACAACATTGGAATGGACAAAGCAGAACATTTCTATATAACCATGGTAAAAACAAATAATGTACCGGCATCTCCATGTGATCATTCAGTGTAGCCATCACAATAAAGATCTGCTGTGTAGCCGTCATGGTCATTAGGTGGTATTTATCAAATGCAAAACTACTGTCTTCTCAAAAACGACATCAGCGAGTTAACAACATTAGTTCTACACCCACAATCATGTTACATTTGAAAACCCAAAGGCAATCTATTTTGCAATGCTGGAGTGGCGAACAGGTTGTGCTTGTGCTTGCTACAGTATTACCATCGTCATACAACAGAGACGTACATACCCAAAGCAAAACATGCAAACGATATATTTTTATAAACCACTAGAAAGACATGGGCTTTGCTGGTCAAAGTAATGTGTGTGTAAACATGGTAGGTTACTTACTTATTACGGGGTGAATCCGTATTTAGTTACTGAACGCGGGTGGAGAAGGGGAATTGAGAACAGGTGCTTCCATCCTCCCAGCTGGTTTGTCGCTCGTTCGCACAACTAGATTTTAGTAGCAGAACACACAAGAGTAACCGTCTGAGTTACACAGAGCAATTCTGAAAACGTGTTTATGCGCACAGAATAAATGCCACAGGGGGAAAAAACACCAAAAATAACGCGATTAAGGTAGCAGCTATGTTAAGCAAGGTAGCAGCTAGATATGTTGGAACTTGAGCTAATCCTCTGACCCCTCTCAATGGATAGGCCTACTTGCTTAAAAAAAAGACACCACTGTGTCCTAAACCAATTCACAAAATATTATACAGACAAATATATTACCTCACCTCTCGATTAGAAATGTGGTCACCAAAGCCTATGTTTGAAGCCGCTGCCGTAGCCGACATCTGTGTCCAAGAGTGTCAGGTCCCATTTCCAATTGTCAGCCCGTGTTGGAATCTGGTCTTGCGAGTCCAATGACTATAATCCAAGGGACTATGTTATCCTGACATGGTTAGTCCAGTGTAACAAAAGCCAAAGTTCTTCCTGTAGCTCTGCAAAAGCCAGCAAAGTTTCCAAGTAGCTCAGCCTGCTGCTAATTCTCGTTACCTTGCTAGCTGAGTGATGATGAGCCTCGTCGCGTGTGCATGAATGATGGGGGCGGGGTCGGTCAAGTTCACGAGTCGGTGAACGCGCAGGGAGGAGGGGTGAGTGCTGGTGGTTGATGGACGTGTCAGAAACCAATAGAAGTGATGATGAGTATTACTTCTATTGGTTGCCGTTTTCTTCTGACTACGCCCTCTACACTGGACCAAAAGATTTCGTTTTTTTTCCAAACACTCTATTTTAATGGGTGCTATGGCGTCATGAGGGGTTTTTCAGATGATATGGTAAAACATGTTCCAGAAAAACATCTCCTACCCCACCTTTAAGCCCCAAAATAGTGGCATACCACTTTAAATGGCCCGACATCATGACAAAGTCCAGATGCAGGAGTGGAGGACACAGACTGGACGCACGGACCCGCGACACATTAGAACCGGTCCATTACAACTGGCCCAGTGTGGCCACAACATTTCCTGCTGGGCAGGACACCAGCTTGGTGCAGCACAGACAGCTAGGCTACTTGGATGATTGACAGCCCGTCTTATGAAGCAGGGCTGGTTTGGAAGAGAAATAGGGCCCGGGCACTTTTGACTCAAAGGGCTCCCTCATAATTAGTGGCAGAGAATTGACTCAACGGTGGGCCCCGCACCTTTGTGGGCCCCTATTTTCAGAAATGTGAAAAATATATATATTTTTACATTCCTGAAAATAGGGCCCCACAAGGGTGCGGGGCCCACTGGGAAATGCCCGCTATGCCAGATGGCCAGTCCAGCCCTGTTATGGAGCACTCGCCTCCTCTGTCTACATGTCCAACCTGTTCCCCAGTCAGGGCCGGGCCAGACAAAGACGTGCTTTAGGTTGAAAATCGGTAATTATCCACACGTTGACTTAAATGTAAATGCATGTCCTCCAGTAGATTGATTGACTAAAAATAGGAACAATTATAAAAAGTGACTTTAGGTAATGTGTTGACTTGAGAAATATGTTTTTTTTCCCCGTCCAAATGGTTTCAGTGGTTTGTCAACCTGTAAGGCCTAATTCACACCAGAGCGGTGAAGCGTTGCGAGACAGAAGCGATTTTTACAGACGGTGTCGAAAATACATGGAAACATAGCTGTTCTTCCACACCAATCGGCGGTAGTCGGGCGTCAGTGCCGCGTGGAAAATAGAACTCGAGCGGATTTTGGTCGGCAGCTATTCAAATTAATGGCAAAGTAGCACACTAGCTTTGGCTGTGGGGTGGATTTTGAACTGGACTGGCCACATAGTCTTTGTGAAAGGCCAAGTAGAACACACGGGCCGAAACTAAGCAGAAAGACCTCAATCGTCTCGCTGCAGTTTCACTACGCTCTAGTGTGAAACTGGCCTAACAGAGTAAGGGCCTTTCCCATTACTAATCTCTACCCGTACCCCTCCGCCTTCCCCATGCCCCTTGTGCTTTCCAACGAAGCTGTAAGGTGTAGGGCTTGAAACGTAACCGCTACGAATTGGGACACCACATCAACAATCATGTAATGACACTCAAAGCAGTCACTAATTCCATGCATTAGGTTGACGTTAAAAGCGTTTTTTTTCATGTGCGTTTCACGGAGAAAAGGGCCATCACACATTAGGACAATGTTAAACTTAGTACAATGGAATGACTATTACCACTTAAAAACCTTCAATTGTGGCGAAAATACTTAAGCTTGTGTGCTGTTGTGGGTGCTGCGGCTTGCCGCCAATTTTTAAATGAATTCGCAATGCATCCAGGGAAACCTGTCGTAGCCCTCCGTCGTGGAGTCTGGTGTTGGAAAATCTCTGCGCGGAGGGGTGGAAAGCCCTTCGCCGTACCCCTACCCATTTGTTTGAACGTGAATCGGGATGCCACTACCCCTACACGTAGACGTGCAAAACAGAGGCAAAGGGGAAAGGCGTAGGGCTAAGGGGTGTAATGGGATTCACCGTAAGAGGCACTTCGGTTTGCTGGTCTTGCACGGTAGTCTTCCAGGGGCCACAGCCACTGTACAACTTGAGTGGTCTGAGAGACTATTCCACTCTACCTCTTCTTCAGCTGAGACATCAGTGAGACTTCACTGCTTCTACCCATCTACATGGCATCTGGATGTACAAAAAATCTGAAAGGAAATACAATATCTCTTTCTATTTTTGTTCATAAAAAACATTTGCATTCTTAGTGTGTTTGAGTCAATGGCTACGTTTACATGATGTTTTTAATTCCGAATTAATAATTCAGAATTAAATACATAGTTCCGTATTTGCTTTGATCTTTCATTTAATTCAGAATTGTGAAGTGTTTGCATGACATTTTCAAAGCGGAATTAAGGCTTATTCAGAATTAAAGTGAGTATATTCTGAATTAAATGTCTCGTGTAAACGTAGCCCATGTTTCTTCTGCATGTTCTCTTGGTTCCAACCTTCCAACCTATCTGTCTCTCTTTTTTAAAAACCTGTTGAATTTCTATCAGCAAACGAATACTGTGTGTGTGTGTGTGTGTGTATGTGTGTTCGTGTGTGTTCGTGTGTGTGTGTGTGTGTGTGTGTGTGTGTGTGTATGTGTGTTCGTGTGTGTTCGTGTGTGTGTGTGTGTGTGTGTGTGTTTTGTAAAAGGGCAGCGAGGGGCAATTGCATGTTTGTCCGCCAAATTGCCAAATTAGTGGTGGAGAAAGGAGAATGTGTGTTAGTGCACTGTGGTGAGGAGAGACAGAGGGAGAGAGAGGACACGCGCTCACACATTGGAATATTCATACTGTATCACTTTGTCACCAGTAGAATATTACAACACGTAAAGTTAAGTCTGCTTTATTGTCAATTTCTTTACATGCACTGCTCATACAAATCATTGAATTTCTGTTTTTTTTTTTTTTTTACTTTACCATGAAGACATACAGTAGCATACTTTAGGGATTGACATAGACATAGACCATAAGACATGCAGACGTTTAAGCGCAAGACCGAACAACGAAAGACATATACTGTGGTAAGAACATATTTATATTGAGTGTGACATTCTGGAAGTAGTAACATTGTGACCAAGTTGTAATAAATCACATTGGGTAACATTAGCTACTTTGTTGTTTGCAATGCATTTTCCCATTGGCAACTACCGAAGTTGCTAACAAGCTAACAACTTCTCTTTTGAGAAATGCACCCCAGGACCACTACAGTCAGTTAAGTATATCAAGCATGATATGCAGCAGCAACATGTTTTTTTGTGTATTGCAGGGCCCCAAGTGGGACGTAGGCAAAAGACCTATAAAAGCAGTGCAGGAGAATTTTCTGTGAATTCTGTTACAACATAAATTATTTCATATGCACATTATTATTCATATCCATTTCATTTTACGTACGTAATTCAGAAATTAAGAGATGAAATAAAAGTAAATTACCTCCCACTTGGAGAATTGCACATTCTTGTCTTTAATGTTCTCCCACAATTCTGCAAATAATTTGGGAGTTTTTTTATTATATTTTATTTCATGTCTTTATTGCTGAATTATAGGCTATCAGTCGCAGTACTGTAGGTCTGGATCAGCCTGAAGTGTGTTTGAGCAAACACACGTGTGTGAGTGTGTGCGTGCGTGCGTTTGTGTGTGTGTGTTTGTGTGTATTTGTGTGTAATGTACTGTATGCCTGTGCATGTGTTTGGGGTTTATGTGTCTTCTGTTTTTACGTGTGTGTGTGTGTGTGTGTGTGTGTGTGTGTGTGTGTGTGTGTGTGTGTGTCTGTGTGTCTGTGTGTGTGTGTGTACATGTGAATACATTTTTGTGTGTCTCTGTGTTTACACGTGTGTGTGTGAGAGAGAGAAAGCCGTGGAGAGCTACCTAAACTTTGGAGCGCTACCTCCACTTAAGAAAAAAAAAGCCAAAAAAACTTGGCCGTCAGCAGACGAGCTCTTTCACTGCACAAACTATTTAGAAAACTGGGCAAACCTCAGAGAGCACATTTAAAGCATGGGAGCGCTCTCCTGAACCCTAGATAAATACAGCCCCTACACTGCAGAGCACACAGCACAGCACAGCACAGCATAGCACAGCAGCAGAGACAGCCTTCGCTCGCACATATCCTGTCTTAAGATGAATTATGGACTGTGTGGGCCTACCTGTTTTGAACAAACTTGTGTGTGTGTGTGTGTGTGTGTGTGTGTGTGTGTGTGTGTGTGTGTGTGTGTGTGTGTGTGTGTGTGTGTGTGTGTGTGTGTGTGTGTGTGTGTCTAGTGGCTAATGTCTACTTTTGTTTAAACATCCCGAGGTTAATTTTGATCATGGCATTTTGAGGGTTGTGTGAAGGTCAAATGGACACACGGTGCCCAAAAATGGATTTTGTGTGTTTTTTGTTCCATTGCTATTGAAAATGAAAACAAATATTTGAAGTAGAAAAACAGCTACCATACATCACGTTGTATCATCGTTGTTTCACATGGTATCACATGGTATCACATTGCTTCATTTTTTTTTGATGAAAGCACTCAAACCATTGACATTAAAAAGAAAGTAGGCTATATACAAAGCGTAAAAAGTCATACTAATGTGTTATTTATTTGTCTGTTTTACTGGGAACCAATATAATAATTAGATGAAGAATAAATATTGTATTAAACAAGAAAAAAACAACAACCGTAAAAGTAAAGTTGTTGTCTTGCAGTCTCCTTGGTAAGAGCTATAGGTGCTAAGTTAGAGTAAAGCTAAGTTTATTCATCTTTCAGCTAGCATGCTTGTTTTCCACCACCCCAAGGTTCCTTCCTGCCCCTTCAAAGTCTCACAGTAGCTTCTGAAGGAGGATGAGGAGAAACTGTGGGAGGAAATGAGAAACAGACTCTGGTGTGAGTGAGTGAGCGAGTGTGCGTGTGCAGTGTTGCCAGATGTGTGTGCCCAAAGTCCGCCCAAAAAGTCCTCAAAACCTGCCAAAATGCGCTAAATTCCGCCCAATTTGAACAATTTGCAATGATTTCTATGGGCAAACAAAAAGCAGAAAAAAAACGCCAATGGACAATTTTTTACGTTTTTATCCACAGACGAACATCCCAAGCAGCACAATTGGGGCGGGTAACCACCGAATCAGGCAACACTGTGAGTGTGTACTCTTCAAGTACTAATGGGTTTGTCGTTAAATAAGCACATGTACCTTTGTGGACTGGTGATCGTTTGTCAGTGGGGCCCCAAAAAGTGATGCTGCTTTGGTGCTACGGCTGACGGTAACACTTCTAATCACAGGCAAAACAAACACTGGACTCATTATTTGAATGAGACCCTAATGATAGTTCTAGAGCGGATGGTGCGGGAGGGTGGTTTGCAGCAGACAGAAGACAGTTGACAGATTGAAGACGGCATCAGAGACGGGACTTCGAATGGATTTGCCTGGGGGTGCATGGGGAAAGTGTTTGTTGTAAAAAAAAAAAAAGACGGTCGT
>NW_026945769.1:17500-33910 GCF_034702125.1 Engraulis encrasicolus
TACCCCATGGCTCTCCTGAACAGAAATGAGGCCCTGTTTAAAAAGGGAACCTCTCAGTTCCGAATCAGAGCCGAGTGGCTCACCCCATTTCCCATTAACAGGTAAGTATATCAAAGAAAAGTATTTACATAAACAATAAACCCCTCTAAACCAAAATAAACATAATCGCGATTATCCACCACCATAATAGAATCATAACAAATTAACAAAAAGAAAATTAACATACAGATAGCTGCACAATGCACACATTCCCCCCCAATGTTCAAAATGCGCGCTCCCACAGTTCCGAGGCTGGAGAGAAAACCCCTCCTCTCCCAGCGCTCGCGTTTCACACGGCAGTTGTGCTGGAGGCGGCAGACAGGTAAGTTGGTAATGTTTGTGTTCGAGACTATAGGGAAATTAACAGTGGAAAATGTGTGGAAAATGAGACATGGTAGTAGGGCCCTTACTACGTGTCAAAGATGGTGTAAAAGTTACTTTGTGGCAGACGGGAGAAATGATACATGAGTGAGTTTCACTGTCGGGGTTGTGTATGTGGAAACGCCAAACTGAGAGGCTGTTGCAATGGCGCCGCCTCCAACACTTCCCCGTTTCCCCCCACAAGTCACAAACTTTCCCCAAGTACTGGCATGTTGCCAAAGTTCACACGAAGCACAAAACATTGTCCATAATCATTACACTTGTCCATCAAAGTCCTGGTGCATTTCGTGAGTGTATGTGTGCGAGTGTATGCGAGTCAGTAAATATGAATATGAAATTCGCGTTGCGCTTTGCTTGCGCAAACATAACCAAGGCACCTGCGAGAACCTTGCAAAACGCTACTCTTATAAGAGTTCACAGCGAAGCAGTGAGGAGGGGGGAGATCAACTCCTCACATTTCCCACCCCTTCTGGAGTCTCGACAACTTGGTGGCGAGACAAAAAGTCGGACACGACGTTCTCTTTGCCCGCCCGGTACTGTACCGTGAAACGATACGGCTGCAGAGCCAGGAACCAACGAGTGACACAGAGGGCGGTGGGGGTCTTTCCCATGCAAACACACAAGGGAAGACAGGGGGTAGGGAAGGGGGGGGGGGGGGGATGGGGGGGGGGGGGGGAGGGGGGGGGGGGGGGTTTGTTTTTCTTATATATTCAGTGGGTAAGGGGGTAGTTGGAGAGGAATTTGGTATGGGGGGGGTTGGTTTTTTTATGTTAGTAAAAGCAAATAATATTTTCAGAGTGTCAAGCGCCCCACTCTTGACTGCCACAAGTCCTCGTCAGAGGCAAGTGGAGTCTAAAGTGTTGGACCGAGCCTGGCTACCCCCTGATGATCCCAACGATCAATAGTCGAGCGCTCGGGTAGGCTTTAAACGCGCTGGATATATACGGCGCGGCTCAGTATGGAGCCACAGGAGCTACCAGCTACATGCCACTATGTAGACCACAGGCTTCTTGTGCTTCTCCCCGCTAGCTGGATGCCCATAGCGTACCTCACGGCTACGGAACAGCTGAACGATACCGTAAAGCTTCAGAATGACCAGAACAACATCACTACGACCGCTCCTGAGTGATGGAGAAAGAGGACGCCGGCCACTCTCCTGCGAAGAGGACTGCGACAGATACCAAAGGATGGAACTTGCCGCAGCTGTAATGGCTACAAAGGTTACCAGATGCTTACATCTAGCTTACCATGCCTCACTGCTGGTATAGTGCATACCTGTGCTTGTCGTGGCAACTGACAGACAGATCCTGTCGACTCGCGAGTATCGAGTCTAGCAATGAAGCAAGTCCAGATTCAAAACTTTGTTGCCAACAGAGTGCGCAGCAATTAAGATGCAAGTGAGAGTATTCAATGGAACTACATTGACACCAAATCCAACCCCTGCCGATGATTGACCAGGGCCAAGTGCGCGTGAAAAGTTCCTAAGCAACAAAGATGGCTTCATGGACCAGACATTCTGTGGGAGCGGAGCAAAATGGCCAGTTTGGACATCAAGCCAAACGCATCACCTTTCACCAATGACCCTGAAGTAAAAAGAACACACATATGAGATACAACCTTACACCACTCCACAGAGAAAACGCAACACATACACTCCATTACCATTACCTGACTGGGACAAAAACTAAGAGTTGCGGGAGACAACCACGCAGTTTCTGGTTCCTAAAACTAATAAGAAACATTGTAGAAAATTGGCTCAAACTAAGAAACACAATGCAAAATGATGACAAGGAACATGACACAAACAAACCAGACTACAACAACTTGGTGGACACACAAGTGAAATGTCACGATCCAAGGACGCCTGAAATAGCCACCATTGCTCGCTTTGTCCAATCACAACATTACCCAGATTAGCTCAAAGCCCTTGCCACAAAAAGTCCTGAAGTGAAAAAGAGCAAAGCAATCACTGTACAAACTTGACCCCAACTCTAATGGCGATGGCATAACTCAGAAGTAGGAAAGCGTGCCTAAGGGTAATATGTGGAAGCCCGAGGCATGGCCGGCCGGCTGCGAAAGTATGGCAATAGGAGAAGACAGAAAAGTGTCCCATCATAATCCCTAAGAATTCACATGTTGCCAAACTGATATTAGCGGACATGTGCACGAGGATAACAGGCATGAGGGAAGAAGCATATGCAGTCTGAATGTTGCCAGGACAATATTGGCTCAGTAATGCCAACTCAGCCGCCAGAAAAATTCTGTCCAAGTGTGTTTGCAGGGTACAAGGGCACGAGCTGGAGAGCAGATGAATGTCCGACTTAACCCCAAGAGAGACTCCAACCCGACCTCACCGCCACTTCACCAACACAGGGCGTGGACTATTTTGTCCATTGTGAGGTAAAGCGGGAGCGAGCACTGCGCAAAAAGTATGGCGTACTATTCACACAGTCATGACCTAGCAGAGCCATTCACATTGAAGTAGCCGAACTCATTAGACACCCCAGTTCATGCATCAACGCTTTAAGACTCCACGCTTTATTTGGAGCGCGGAGCGGGACAATAACTTACCTGCGTTCCAGAGTAATGAGACCAATTTGTCATTAGGTGCAAATAAGCAGAACTGCACAAAGCCTCTCCAGCACTTAGACCAAGACAAAGTGCATAGCACTCTGAGAGCATCCAACAATGGAGAAAAATGGGCAATAGTCAATGGAACATTCCAACCCTCCAGGTCGCATCCCTCATGTGAGGGCATATGTGAAAAGGGCACATAAGGTCCATAATACAAGTCCTGCTCCATTACTAAAACACAAAACACTAGACTATATTAAGGATTGCAAACTGTCTTTGCCGAAGTGGAAGCAAAATCCGAATAGTCGTCCTCTCCACCACAGTCGACCATGACCCACAGGACGTAACACACTAACCCCGCAAATGACCTTCCTCGCTCTAAATGCACAGCCAGTTCTCCCTCCAGGGACATCCGAGAAGAGCGCCCAGTACACAGACTCCGCTGTGAGACACGCCAATACCTGGCAAACATCTTTCATAGGAGACGCTGCGCTTCCAGATGTATGTGCCCCTACTCCAAAACGCCAAAAATGTAAACAACGAAGAAAAGTAAACTGTTCAGTGTAGGTGATCTCGTGTTAGTGGTAGAATCCACACCATCTCCAAGAAGTTCTGGCCTAGGAAGAATAATAGAGTTCCTACCCAGACAGAAGAGGGATGGTGAGAACCGGCAAAAACTCAAGACTCAAACACACATACAGAGGCCAATCACCAAAACTATGTCCTGAATGATAGGGTGAAGAAACCTAGAAAAGAACCAGAAAAAAGTGTTGTGTGAATATGTAAGTTATTTTAGATGAAATTATATTTATGAGAAATAGTATTGAAATATTAGTGATAAACTATTGGGACTCCTATGTTTGTAAATCTATTTTTGTAATGTTATTCAGCTCCGTGCCAAAATATATTGTAGAGGCCCGTGTTATGTAGGAGCCATTCCTCAGTTTTAATGTATTTGTTGCAATTTCTTAAATGCTAGTTTTTTTGTACCTGTGAGACTATTGCCTATCCTACAGGCCAAATATGCTGTAAGTATTATTGCGAGGTCTTACACCCAGACGTGGATGCAGGTGTGGCTGACTGGGAGCGCAGAGCAACTTTGTACCTTGGCTTGGCGTTTGATGTGACTCATCCTGCGCTATTTAAAATACTCATTGAAAATACCCAGTTCTGTCTTTTACTTTATTTTCATGACGCTAAAGGAGCCTCAATAGATTTAGTAAATTTTGGAAACATTTCAATTAAAAACAAAACCTCATTTCAACTTCAAAACTTGTCTGTTCCTTTGGATTCTGGATATTCTGGATTTATTGATCACACATTCACACGCAATCGTCAAATGAGGTTTTGTCAGTCACACCACCAAAAGGGACAAAACAAATGGAATTATTTAATAACAGGATTATTTGTCCATTCAGCGGCCCAATGGATTCCTTCAAATTTTGAGGCATTATAGGAAATTTTTGCGTCCTGGTATAAGCGACAGAATTTGTAATTGAGCATATTTTCAAAACCATGGAAATGCCTGTACTACCAAACATCGAACACTATAAAAATGGCACGTTTGATCCTGAAAGAAAATATAAGACAAGAAGTTACTATTTTTTTGTGTGTCAGAAATCAGTGCTTTATTAGAGCTGTCACACCCATGTTTTCAAACTGCCAGTAACTAAAGAATGGAAATAGGTATACACAAACTTTCTTTTTTCAAGGTGAAAGTAGACAGTTCAAGTGCAGTTTTGTGGTGTATTGGTGTGCACAAAGACATCAGACATTATTTTTCTGTGATCGTGAAAGTTTGATCATAATGCTAAAAATCGTTGACAATATGAGGGCGTCCCTGTTTAAAAAAAGCTGCCAGCCAATTATATAAGCATTTTCTTCAAATCTGACCTTAAATCTGATGAAGAATGGGTTCCCCATATATGAAAACATAAAAATAAGTCTTATTATTCACATTCAAACCTTGTTTTTAGTCAAAAAAAAAAGGGATTGTGAGATTTAACCTGGTGATCGGCGGTCCATATCTGGGATTTTGCCCCGTTTGAGGCATTTTTTAATTCCCGTACATTTTGCGCCCGGTATACAACAGATTTGGATCAGCACCCATGGAATACCCCGAAATCAGTTTGTATACCAAAAAATTAACACAATTAGCCTTCAGGGTTCATCTTTTGGGAAAATTGACCCTGACTATAACACTTAATGACAATCTAGTGAAGGTAAATTACCCATACACTTCTCTCCATTCAAAATTCTCTCTCTCTCTCTCCTCTCTCTCACCTCCTCAGAAGTCTACATGGTTGTGCAGATGGGCGTGGTGTTTTTGCTATGCAGTCTCGCTCTGTGCCCATCACACACCTGACATCATCTGGAGAGAAGTGCAGTGAGTAGTAGACTATTAACATACACTAACATCAGGTCAAAGTCTATGCCATAGAGTGCTTAGTTTACTCAACAGGGCTCAACAGCCACCCTAGGGATCGTTGGGAAGCCATAGGGTAGTTGAGACAGGATACAGCTGAGAGGTGGCTAGAGCATAGCTGCATAGGGGGGCAGACAAGTGTATTTTATTTTTTTGACACAAATTGGAGGTACGGTCATGCTCATGATGATGTCAAGGGGTGTCGTAGAAGACTATATGATGAGATCCCAGTTGGGGTCTCGCATTGAATACTTATGATGATGTCAAGGGGGCGTCGACAGAGCCATATGTTGATGGTCAAGGTTTTTTTTTTTTAATTTAACTGCCATTGAGTGACTGAATACACATTATACCCAACAAGAGGAATGGACACCTTGAACAACACACACACACACACACACACACACACACACAAACACACACACACACACACACACACACACCACACACACTACACTAAATTGTGTTCGTCCTCTGGTGTGTGTTAGATCCCATTGATCCCCTCTGCTGAAGCGAGCAAGCCTGACTTTGTTGAGCTCCGCGCGAGCGCGATCTTCATCATCACACGAGCGAGTCATCATCAGCTCACTTGCAGACCAGGATGGCAGATTGCAGACACACCGGACAAGCACTCATGGCTAGTAACGCGGCAAAGACACACACATCTACGAAAAGATGCATCAGAGCACCAGGACCCGACATCACAGGCACATCACACACACAACACACCACCGACACACATCTATCCACTTACCACCACCACACACAGCAACTACACAACACACTCACGTACTATAATTTCCCCGGCACCACGAAGGAATGCCGTTGGGGGGGATTTTACCCCCCCCCCCCCGGGGGGGGCCCCCCCCATGACGTTCCGGGTCAGGTCCAGACACGGAGCTGCTCTGCTCGCCGGGAGAAGTTTTGGCACGAACCGTGACGCCTACCAGCCCACCAAGCACCAAAAAGGACCGGAATGTATCTTTCTTAGGTCCGGGCCTGGGGCAGTCCATAATACCGCCTTGGACCTTGTCGACCTGCCGGGCCTAGGATAACCCCCCGGTCTCGATCACGTGGCCCAGGTATTGCACCTCCTCCCGGGCCAAGGGCGCACTTGAGCGGGGTGGATGGTGACCCGGCCTCCCCGGACCGCGGCGGAGCAAACGTCACCCAGGTGACGCAGATGTTTTCTTCCCAGGAGTTGCTGAAGACCACGATATTGTCCCAGAGATAGGCCGCTGCGTACCTGGTGCAGTGCCGAACAAAACACTACTGTCCATCAGCCCGTTGAAACGTGGCCAACGCCCCCTGCAAGTCCAAACGGCATCCCTCGACCATCAGACGTACAAGGACAGTCAAGTATCACTCTTGAATCGAATATAAATTTCTACTATGTACGAATGTATATGTACATCATGCTTAGATTAAATTATAATACAGTATAAATGGATGGGGTGTTGGGCGGCAGCGTGGCTGTTGCACGCGAGGCTGTTTGGCAAAGGACTGACTGAGGGAACCATTCGTGCGGAGAGGCATCATGGACCTGAGATGTGGGCTCGAGTGGGGTTCTTCTCTCCAGGCCGGATTCATCTCAGCCTAGACAGTCCTTCTTGCTGTACAGCAGCATTGGTGGTGAGTGGCGGGCTGTCTACTGAACTGTAGTAAAGTGTTATGGTATTTGGATTGTTTTGTTTGTAGCGTATTCGTATGTTCGTAATGGAGGTGGTGGTGGTTCTCTGTGGAGTAGATGGTAAGAATGATGTCTCTATGTATGTGTTGTGTGTGTGTGTGTGGGGGGGGGGGGTGGGGGGGTCATTAAGACTGAATGGTATGGCGCGAGACAATGTCTGACAGCTCGTGTCTACTTTGCTGGTTAGCAGGTGGGGGGGGGGTCAGTAGCACTCAGCCTCCACGAAAATTCCGTGGCTCCTGGAACGGATGTTTAAGGACACAAAATCCGTGTCCAGGAGCACGGATTTTCAGTCAAATTCCGTGCTTCACCCCCTGGACACAGAAATGTTTTCCGTTCTCCTGGACACGGAAGTATCGCACCGTTTCTATAGGCTATTACCATAGCACTGTTACCTCTCACTGTAACACTAGAAAATACATACCGAAATGCCTAATTCTAACAAATAATGCTATAGAACATTTCGATTTGTGAGCCCTGACCAAAACAATTCCTAACGCTTTAACCTTTCACTTAAAGACATATTTTTGAAATAGTATTTTCCATTGGTTCTAAGCAATTGAAAATCATATAATGAAGAAAGGAAAACTGGCTAGTGCCCATATCAAAACAATCCCTATAACCCTATACCTGTTCAGTAGTGAAATGTTTTTGTGTGTTTGGATAGCCGTGTGCACACAGCCCCTTCACCCCTTGCACAGAGAGATGGAAAGAGACATTTTGCCGTCCTCTTGGTTTTAAGAGGCGAGAGAGAGAGAGATAGGGGGAGAGAAGGGAGAGAAACATTGCTTTGCGAAAATCCTGATTTGAAAGATACAATGCAAATAACTTTTTATACATTAACATTCTAATTTGTCTTTCTGTTGATGAAATGCTCTCATTAGTAATTATGTTGACACCTGTAGATTCATGACAATTGGTGTGGTGAGAAGATGAGATATGTGAATATATTTCTCTTGGCAATCAGTGATTGGCAGCCTGCGTTCACAAGCGTTACACACAACAAATCCAGTTGTGCCTCTGGTTGTAAACGCTGTGTGAGCAGTATGCCAAGTTGGTGAAGCCGTCGAATTGTATTCTCGTGTATTAAACAGGTAAAACATGGTTCATGTTGTGCGATAATTTGGCAGTTACCATCAGTTCTTTCAAGTAGTCCAAAAATCTGTTGACGTTTCTAGTACAGACACTCACGTCCAGTTGCCATTGAAAGCGAGCTGATTATCGTTTGACCATTGACAGCGTGCTGTTAAGCCTATACTGGAAAGGTGCGAAAGAAAGGAAGAATAAGATACATGTGAACTATATGGGTCGATGCCCATTTACGTGAACCGCATATTCTAGAGAATGACTTCGAGTCACATATAAAAATTAATTAATTACCTGGCTTAGTACTTCAACCAGTAGTTGCCAGATTGGCTGTTTCCAGCCCAATTGTGGCTGCTAAAGATGGCCGTGTTCGGGTAAAAATGGCATTTAGGCAGAAAAACCCACGCCCATTTATGCCATAAGAAATCAATAGAATATTGCTCGAAGAACTTTTGGCTCGTGAAATCATTCACCCTCATCTGGCAACCCGTCTTCACTCTGTAGAATGTGCCGCTCAACTTGAATGGCTACCCCAACGTTCAAACGTTTGATAGTTACTGATACAGCTGCCAGTGCCAAAAAGACTTATGTTTTATTGCCATAGAACGCTAATCCTCTTTGCTCCAGCCGTACTAGTGTATTCATACCGTGCACATTAAGGAGGTCCAGTCACTTTCTTTCATGCCCGAAATCATCTGATGTCCATGATGTCAACACAATGTTCGCGTTGCTTCTGAATATCGGTCACCTCCACTTTGGAGGTCAACAAGCTGTTTTCCAGCCACAGAAGTTATTTTTACCATTCACAACTTATCAAATTGCTCACTTAACACGGATACTTCCGCTATACTACATCGAAAGTTTCACCCATCGCTTTCTCATCGCCACATAATGTATCTAATGATGAGCCATTCTGGCAATGCCGCGCCGTTATGGAGTTTAGTCTACATTCAAGCTTTCTTTCTTTTCTTGCGGCACCTCCTTTCGCCTTCCCCCCCGGCTGAAAAAATCAATGCTTTTTTTCCCCCTATTAGCGCAGTCCACTTCTAATCGGCACCCCCCCCCCCCGCTCGGGGCCAATCATAGGCCTATAATTTCTGATGTTTTCCTTCCGCGTTTCTATTCCCGCCATCAACACCACTCCAAAAACGCTACACACTTACATCCACAAAGGTCTCGTCAACCAAACCGAGAGCTCAGAGAAGATCATCCAGGATCCACACAACTTTTCACGAGCGCCAGTGTTTATCTAGAGGTTGATCTCACTGTTAGCAACTCTCATGACACCGGATGCAGGTCTTCTCAGTCTGGTGGCTATGATCAGGTCACTACAACCACACGGATCCGCAGGTCATCTTAACACCAGGCTGCGACCACCACGTGAACAAGAGAAAAGGCTGGAACCCAGGACCGACCGTTTTTCCAAAAGAGCCAGACTAAGGCCGACTGTTCTAAACCAGCATATTACGTGGAATGCTAATAGCATCAGGAAGTGGGAATCATAAACTGACATAAACACCCGGAGGGGATGCGCGTCACTACCAGTCGGTGTAGCAGCAGCAGATTTGAGGAGTTTGTATGGCGAGTACCCGGTGGCAGATGGCAATCCCAAGGAGTGGCTTATTAGAGGCACTCGATACACATGAACGTTCGATCAGGTAGGCAGACTACTCTTAAAAAGTCAATTGCAACCCGGATATAAAAATAACAAGGGATTCAACTATGTAAGAGCACAAGCACCACCACTGGTGGTGTACATTACATCTGTAAAAGCACTTCTAGACGACTTTATAAAATTCCTCCCAGCCCTCCTCCGTTGCGTATGTGGACCACGACTGACCTCGCGCGAAGCCCTGGTCAATTACTTCACTAAAACTACTCTAGCAATGCTTGACCATCAACCACAAACGAATGCCACCAGCTCGCACAATAAACACACATTTCACTTTCGCCACACCCGGCGCTAGTTTGGTTTGACAGTTTATCATATCTCCCTGTAGTGGGCTACATTTACTGCCCCTATGCCTTCCCACAACAGAGAGCTTGTATCTGGTACAGACTGCGCAGAGATGCACCCAGTTCACAGAATTTCACAGACACTCACGATTCATGATTCCATACACAATTTACACATGTTTCTCTCTCTCGGGGGGGGGGGGGGGGGGCGGACATACCTCCATAGCCATGCTCCTTTAACTTGGTATACACCCGAGCAATTCATCTATTAGACGGTTTCGCGTTTAGGTGTTTTTTTTTTTTTTTGCCATCGACCCTTACTCTTCTGTAGTCATCATCCTCCGAAATGCTCCCTCCCATACAGCGGTAGTAGCGATCCTCAGGTATTTTATGTCGTTTCGTCACTTCTATGCTATTACCCATTCCGAGTAATATGGCGGTTTAGACAGTGGCAGTCGGATGAAAACGGTCGGCGGTTCCAGCTTTTCATTTTACGGTCGCAGCCGGTGTAAGAACCCAGCGACCATGTTTAGTCCTACCTAGCCACCTGATTGAGTAGCCCTGCATCCGGGTCAGATAGTTGCAACAGTGAACCCTCAAGTCAAGCCCTTACCCTTCTGAAAACACTGGCCAGTCAAGTGTGTGCGGTCCGATGATCTCTCTGTGAGCCTCGGTTTTCCATCTGAGGCGGGAAGAACCTCTTGTGAGTGAAAGCGTACGCGTTTTTTGCGCTATGTAGTTATAGCGGGAAACATCAGAAAATAATAGGCCCTATAATTGGCCCCGCACGTGAGCGCATTGCCTGCGTTTTTTCTCCACATAAAAACGCTTAAAAATAGCTAAACCTTTCCCCCCCGAAACGGCGGCTGCATTGCCCAGAATGCGGCCTCATCATTAGATTGCTCATATGCTGTGGCATGAGAAAGCGATGTGTAGAAACTTGTCATTTTACGCTTGCTGACTATCCTTTAAATGAATGATGTAGTCAATAATCTGTACAACATATTCATTTAATGACAATTTTAATCAATATATTATGATGAACTATTGAATCATGTCCTGGAGCGAGCCAACATACGACGATATACAGCGTTTGGTGCGGCGATGGAGGACGTTGCGAATATCTCCCCTCCATGACCTGCTATTCCAACTACAGGACCTTCCTTGCCAAATGCTATCCCTCACTTGAATCCAGGTTCGCCCATATCAAGCTTTCACACACACATACACACATACACATACACATACACACACACACAGCACACACACACACACACAAAGAAACAGACTATGGGGGCGTGGGTGGGTGCAGGGGGGGGGGGCTTGTGTGTATATGCTTTTGATGAATAAACATGCTCTTGGTAATGATAATCCATATGTCAGTGGGTTTTACAAATGAATTGTGCATGAAGAGACACATATAACAGGTCTGCAGCGTAAGCCAGTGGTTGTAAGTGACAACCGTAGAACGCGGGTATACGGGAGTATACCCACTGTCTAAATTTCAGGGATTTTCACTAAACCCACTTAAACTTGATTTGATCCATTGTTTTGAATAGCACAAATATAGTACAGTTACCCACTTTCAAAAAATGCTCAAATATACAGTATATCCCACCCTAAAAAAATATCTATACTACACCACTGAAGTAAGCTTAGGTCCGCGGCCCACTGTGTTTTGCATACTTTAAATTTGTAGTATGTTAAGGCGGCGAGCTGCGCGTAGGAACTTCCAGATCACAAGCAATAAATGCATGGACCACCAGAGTGCCATGGGCATCTTGGTATTAGAACACCCCTTGATCGCATGGACTAATTAATCTCTGCTCTATCTGTGGAAATACATTAATCAGTGTGCTTAACATTGCTGACACACACCACACACACACACACACACACCCACACCACATACACTACACAGACACACACACACACACACACACACACACACACACACACACATTGTGTTTGTTTCAATCTTGTTTTGAAAAAGCTGTTATTTCTTTTGCATTTTACATTGACGTCAACACTTTGCCTTTGACATTTTTATGCATTTCATAACATCTTTGAGGAATATGATCTCATTATTAAAGGTTTGGAATTTTTTTTTGTCTGTCGTCTGTTTTTGCGGTCCACCATTTTTTTGATGTCATTTCACGGTAACATGTCGCGTACAACCACTCCCCTGTGTCTCATGTGGCAAGTGAGATGCAAGGGGATGTAGAGTTTAGCCCACCACAGGCCCCTTCATCACCAAAGAGAAAAAGATTTAAAAGATACATAAGATTGTAAAATACATAACATGAATGTCATTTGTAGTCAATAGTGTAACAGCCCCCACCGCTCCTGGAAGACGTCCACCAAGCCCCCGCTCTGGCAATGTTACTAAAAATCATCTGACAGTCACATCTCAATCACTGAGCCTACTTATTGTCCAGTCAAGCCCATCCCCCTCCCCTTTCCTCAATTCCTTAGCCCCATGTCGTTTTGTAAAGCAGGCTAGGTTCCATGTAAAGGCGCTTTAAAAAACGAAGTCATGTCAGTGTTTATCTTTTATATCATGTATTATTATTTTTGCACATGCACATGTGTGTCTGTGGCTATGGGGCCTATGGCTGGTGTCTCACCACAGGTTGGTATCAGAGAGGGAGGGGGAGAGAGAGGAGGGGGGTGGGGGGTGAGTAGAGAGAGCCTATAGGATGAAGTAGAAAATGGAGGGAGAGGCTGGAGGGGTGTGTGTGGAGGAGAGAGAGAGAGTGAGAGAGAGATTGCAGAGCGATGAGACGAGGGGTGTTTTAAGGATGTTATTACTCAGATGCTCTTCTACCATATCAGCCTCTTCTTTGCGTCCTTTTTATATGTTAAGGGTAAAAGCTTTTATGACATAAAAATTAAAATAAATAATTAATGAATGATCAAATAAAAATCCGTTTTTTCCGAGAGCATATGTGTGAAGGCGGCAAGAGCATGTGTGTGAGAGAGAGCTGAGAGAGTTGGGGGGGGGCTGGGGGGTCAGAATATTAAGTCAAGATTCAACATCCAGAACATTTCAGTCTTTCAATGCGTGAAGTGAGTGCGTAGAGGTGACACGTGATTTGTGTCATCAGGTTAACACGGATGTGGTCAATGTTGGGTTTCCACAGTCAGACGGTCCCCCCACTCCCTTTCCTCGAAGGGAGGGGGGGGGGGGGGGGGAGTGGTGTGCCAACACAGAGTCGCCTAGTGGTGTGTAGCTGTTGCCTAAGAACAAAGTGTCCATCGACGATGCGCGAGCCACACTTACCGACAATAAAGTGTCCTTGCCACCATGCCAGTCAGCTAGTTATATACCGTGTATGTTATAGGCCTACAGTAGCACGTACAGCGTTCTTGATTCTTGGCAGTGGTCTAAGAATCTGAATTCTCAAAAGCGACACGATACTGGCAGGAGGCCACACAAACGATAGCTCCTCTCGGCTGGTCACCTACACGTATCCTGGAGGCCCATCTCACCGTCCCGCCGTAAGACTCCTGAACCCAGGAAAAAGCCAGAAGAGGAACAGAACCCGAGTCCAACGCACTAGCCCCTTCACAACCTAACTAGCAAATCATCCCCCAACGCAACGACCATTACCGTTGGTCCTTCACTGGGGTCACCCTTACGAATACCTGGGCTCCCCCTCGCACGCTGGTCACCTAACCTGAGGTCCCTTGCACTGGAGTCACCACATCCTGTGGGTCCCTTATCACTGGTGGTCAGCCCTATCCTCGGAGGTCCCTTGCGCACCGTGGTCACCTATCCTGGGGTCCCTTGTCACTGGGGGTCACCTATCCTGGGTCCCTCGCACTGGGGTCAACCTATCCCGCTCCTGGTCCCTCGCAACGTGTTCACCTATCCTGGGGTCCCTTGTCACCTGGAATTCACCAATCCTGGGGTCCCTCGCACGTTGCGGCTTCCACTTATATCTGTGTCCCCTCAAATGCTCACACAGCTGGCTTGGCATCCATGCCACTTCTGACTCCCCTTGTAGCGTAGGGGAGTAAGAGCTTCCCCGTCTTCCCAGGCCTTCTGGGGTATGCTCTGCTAACAATGCTATGCTTTGCTACACTATGCTCCTGTACTGATAGTAGGTCATGCTAGTCTTCTATACTAAGAGTGTTTTTGGGACAATCGCCCCTTCTTGAATGTAAGGGTAATAGAAAACACTCCTGTCATCAGCTTGACGAGCTTAGGGGGGGGTGGGGGGGGGTATCTATCTCTCTGATGTCGAGACTATTCAGACAGCTGGTCAGCCGCGAGAGGAGAGTAGTGTTACGCAGTTGACAGTGTGTGAAAGTTGCTTGCTGTCTTCTGAAAACTTCCTGTAAAGATAAAGATGCCTTATAGCATATCTTGCCTACGTCCCCCAGCATCAGCGCGCCTTGTATCGGTTGGTGCGGGCCTATGTGGCCTGTATGCGTGTTCTCTTAGTCTCTATAAAACGTCTGCCTCCTGAGCGCATTCTGTGCCGAGCAATGGTGAAGATTAGACAGAAGTGACCGTGAGAGAGGATGTGAAAAAGAGAGCGAGCACATGATAGAGAGACCGAGAGAGGAGAGAGAGTGTAGAGAGAGGTGAGAGAGAGAGAGTAGAGAGAGAGATGAGTAAAAGCGAAAGAGACGCGAAAGTTGAGCACGAAACATAAAAATGACCCCATTCGGGGCCCTGCCGTAGCCAACCGTGGGGCAACTTGTCCAATACCAACGTTGGCTGACGCCGGGTTCTGATATCCGAGGACCTAGGCTCCTTGTCACGACCCCCAACCTCCTCCATCTACTCACTCATTCGCTTACCTGTCCACCTCCACTACTGCCTGTGCGTAAAAGACCTGCAAAAAATCTTTTTTACATTTTTTTTTAAATGACACCCTTCTGATTGCTGTTGTGGTTAATGCTAAAGGCCTGGTTGCTATGAGGCCACACCCCCTGGCCCTGCGTCTCTCTCTCTCCTCTCTCTCACACCGCGAACTCAGCTCCCATACCCACCCCTAGAGAACAAGCCGTTAGAATTCCAATCACACCTACTCTTCCTAAGCTTTACACCCCCCCCCCCCGCACCCACGCGACCACTTCCATACCAGCCCCATATCCCCTCCCCCTCCGCCTGCACCAAACATAACCCCTCCTCTCTCCCCCTCTCTCCTCCTCTCTCTCTCTCCTCTCACTCTCTCCACGCTCTCTATCTACGCCCGCCCACCCCCCCCCTTCCCCCCCCCTCCCCATTTTCCGCCACCCCCCCCACACCCCCCGCACTCCCCCCCTTATTATTTCCCCCCCCCCCCCCCCAAGTCATTTTTTTCATACTTATTCCCGCTGCCAGTTCTTGTACCTCTCTCTCTCTCTACTCACTCCTACATTGCTTTCCTGTGACTTGCTGAGTGCTTGAGATTGTGAATCTCTCTGATATTTGGGATACCACAGCACACTTGATTTTGCTAGTGACACTACTACTACTAGTTTGTATGTTCTCATATTCTCTAACTTGCTGCTCTGCTGCTGCTACTACTACCACTACTACTATTACTGCTACATACTACAAATCATTAATTATAATAAAATGCTAATAAATGCTAAAACAATAGACAAATAAATTAATAATTTTTAAAAAAATAATAAAAATCTCATACATACTTAGAGACTTGCTTACGTTGTACTTTTTTAGAGCTCTGCTTTGGGATAAGACACCATCACCTCTAGTCACGATGTAAGGCAATAGAGGGTGAGGGGGGGGGGGGGGGGGCGGGGGGGGGGGGGGGGTATTTGGGGATGCAAGGGGGGGGGGGGGGTGTGTTAGGTGTCTATATCTGTGGGGGATAGGAAAAACATCCCTGGTCTTTCAAGAAAAAGTGTGGAAGGGGGAGGTGAGTGTATCTGTATTGTGTGTGTGGTGTGTGTGTGGGTGTGAGTGTGTGTGTGTGTGTGTGTTGTGTTGTGTGTGGGTGTGAGTGTGTGTGTGATGGTGTCGGATGTCGTGACTGTGCTGTGTGCGTCTTTTGTATACCGAGATGTGTTTGCAGGGCTGCTGATAGCTTTTGCCAGCCCCACCGGGCACACGCCGAACACATTCATATTACCACTTGAAAGGGCCCCCCATCCAATACAGAATATAATGTAGAAAGGACACCCAAATTTTTGGGCCCCTACCTCTGTCCTAAGGCCGAACAACAGACTCGTGTTTGTTGGTATTGTATGTGTGTGTGTGTGTGTGGTGTGTGTGTGTGTGTGTGGTGGTGTGTGTGTG
>NW_026945770.1:0-30000 GCF_034702125.1 Engraulis encrasicolus
ATAAAGTAACGAGTTACTTTTTTAAAATTTAGCAATAAGTTATTCAATTACAGTTGAAAGCAGGAACTAAAGTTAAGTAACTTATTACTTTAAAAAAAGTAACTTACTCAACACTGCATTCCATGAACATTTCTTTCACCAAGCCACTGGCACTTTACTCTTGCACCTTGTATACAGATCTACACTTTTTCACTTTATTGCTAAGACCACTAATTGTACTTCTGCTGCTATGTGTGTGTGTGTGGTTGTGTATTGTCAGTATTCTTATTGCACACTGTGTGCATGTTGTGTTGTATTGTATTGTACATGCCTATATCAGTATGTTAGTGTTCGAAAAAAAACTGCATGTGTGAGTGTGTAGTGTCTGTGTGTATGCTGTGAATGAATGTGTCATAAAAAGAATGGTAAATTCATGTATGAGTAGGTTAGGTGTGTGTGTGTGTGAGAGAGAGAGAGAGAGAGAGAGAGAGAGAGAGAGAGAGAGAGAGAGAGAGAGAGAGAGAGAGAGAGAGAGAGAGAGAGAGAGAGAGAGAGAGAGTGAGTGAGTATTGTCAACGTCTTATTTAAATGCTTTTACTTTAACTGCACATTGGAGACTGGTCAAACGCAATTTCAAACTTCTGTGCTAAACTTGTTACATAGATTTTTGACAATTAAGTACACTTGACTTGACTTGACTGTAGTGCCACAGAGCATGTCAATTTAAGGCTGGCTCTCCGGTGCCACCATGTGGCCATTGTGAGAGGATGGGAAACAGCGCTTGACAGTAGGCAGCGCATCAGTCTCATAATCTGAAGGTCGTGAGTTCGAGCCTCACACGAGGCACAATGTTAGAGGTATAAATTATGCCGCACAGATTAGTGACTTGATAAGGAGCAAGGTGACCTGACCCAAGACAACAGTACACACACGCGAAACGCACGGACACAAACTACAGAACAGGTCAACAACTTCACTTCAATTAGTTCCAGCTTCATGACACCAATCATCGACAGAAAGAGTTGGCCAACGTACCTGTATGCTCAACTTGGACTTGACTCGAGCCCATCAGAACTAGTATGAGAAGAAGAGGCAGCATTCCAGGCCACACCAGAAATCGCACACATGCAAACACTTCCACAGATCACTTCAACTGACCGCAAGTTTAAGCAGCCTCTGCTCTCATCTCCCCCTGCCTGCAAGCAATAGGGATGCGTAGTCGGCAGGATTCGAACCTGCGCGGGGAGACCCCAATGGATTTCTAGTCCATCGCCTTAACCACTCGGCCACGACTACATTGAGGCTCTTGGGTGCCCCCATGTGGCGAATGGTAGTGTGAGGCCCTCAGTAATGCACACAACAGCTGACAGAAAAGATGTCAGGTCACAGTGCTTTGCAATCACACTAGTGATATATGTATACAACCACAGCTAATGCCCATGAATGAAAAAGTAATTCGTAATTAATGTACAAGTCATGATTATAATGCGCCATTTGATTTTCTGCACCGTGGGGCAGCTATCACTCTGAATGACGTAAGGCGCAAGTACAGCCCTACCGGGCGACACGGCGTCAAACTAGTGAGTCCCCTCTGGTGCTACCATGTGGCCATTGTGAGAGGATGGGAACCTGCGCTTGACATGACAACTTGGTTGCCATTTGGTTGCCGTGCCTGGGGCTGTCAATCAAACTCAAGAGGTTTCACAGCCTCGTTGGCGCAGTAGGCAGCGCGTCAGTCTCATAATCTGAAGGTCGTGAGTTCGAGCCTCACACGGGGCACAGTTTTAGAGGTATAAATTATGCCGTACAGATTAGTGACTTGATAATAGGGGTGGGACGATTCACAAAATTCACAGTTCGGTCCATATCACAGTTTTCAGATGACACTGCACTGCTATCTTTATTTCAAGGTCCACACTCCAGTCATGGGCTAGCATTGACCTCATTTGTGAAGTGGTGCGACGATAATTTTTTAGATTTAAATGTAGCCAAGACAAAAGAGCTCATAATTGATTTTAGGAAGGCAAAGGCAGAACCAATAGCAAGTGTCATACATGGGGGAGACGTGGAAATCGTTGACTCCTATAAGTACTTAGGTACAATATTTGACAGTGAGCTCAAGTTCCATATAAACACTGAGACAATTGTCAAAAAGGGACAACAGAGAATTCATTTGCTGAGGAAGCTTAACTCCTTCAGTGTCTCTAAAACCATTTTACGTAACTTTTATCAGTCTTTTATTGAGAGTCTCTTAACTTTCTCTTTTTTATGCTGGTTCAATAGCCTTTCAGTCAAAGACAAGAACAGTCTCAGCAGTATTGTTAACACGTCATCAAAGATTATTGGAACACAGCTAAATAGTCTGAGTGCTCTGTTCAACAAACAGGCAGTCCAAAGGCTAAAAGTATCACTAGTCAACCTGACCATGTTTTAAGTGGTGAATTTTCATTAATGCCCTCTGGGAGGCGCTATTATTCTGTCAGGACAAAAACAAAGCGTTACTCTGGATCTTTCATCCCTACAACCATTAGATTATTAAACAAGGTTGTAGGGGTAGAGTTCATTACTGACCATTTAATTTACTGAGGGCTGCTCATCACTGACAGGACAGGGTGTTTGAATGTATGTGTTAAAATGTGTATGTTTTTGTTTCCTATTTATTATTTATTGTTTTTTGTTTCCTTTAGGTTTTGTATTTCATTTTCTACTCTTTTTATTTATACTATCTATTCATTGACTGATGGAGACTGGGACCGCAAACTGAATTGCCCTTCATGGGACTAATAAAGTAATCTGAATCTGAATCTGAATCTGAATCTGAACATATCAAGGTCACGGTTTTCGGTTCTGTTTTTTTTTTTTTTTTAATTCTTTTTATAAAATGTATAAAGCACCCGAAATATTATAGCGTATGCTAATATAAAAAGTATAATTATAATGTAGGCTTCTCATGAATAAGTTGAATTTGACTTCAACCTAACAAGGTGAAGTTACTGACAGATGAAAGAGATCAATGATTTTAACAAGCTTCCACTTCATTTGACAAAAAGGGAGAACTAAGTCCTAACTTTTTAGCAGACAAATATTCAAATATTACATACTATAACACATTTAAAGTGCCAAAACAAATCAGCTACACTCCTGTAGGCAATGGGACTATTAGGTCAGTGAAGTATGACTATTTTAGTTAATGACACACTGAGAACGAATTGGGCTTTTATTTTGATTACGCATCCCGTGACTTGTGCTTAGGATCAGTTTCTTCCTATCATGAAACAGGCGGCCGTGAGAAGCATAGAAGAAAAATCATAAGACAAATGTATTGTTAAGTGAAGAAGTGATAGGATTAAGCTATGTTAAAAGTTGAAATTTAAGATAAGAAATAGTTTAAAAAGATGGGTTTTTTTTCAGTGTATGCAAAAGAATATTTCACCAAACATCTAAGCTGAGCCTGTTTAAACAATAACATTTTATTTTGGTTATATTTTTAAACATAAATGTTAACTACAGCACAAAGTCCTCTTCATTCCATCATAGTTTAACTGGCTACATAATATAATTAGGCCTACAGTTTATTGCAGTAAGGACAGCGCAGTGACCATGAATCTGTTGGAAATGTCACGTTTTTGTCCAGAATCCCCATTCAATGCCACGTAGATATACACTAGAACTACTGTAACGTAAGTCACCCTGGCTAAGAACTTTGTTCTGCTAATCTGTCATTTTTTGTTAAGTCATGTTCATTTCATTGAAATTGATCAGAAAAGACCGGGAGCAGCCACTTGCATTAACGTGGAGAGAGGGAGGGGGGAGGGGGGGGGGGGGGGAGAAAGAGAGACGGTGCTTGAACTGTCGTCCAGGCTTGTACGAAATTCCGAATGGAAAGAATTTCAATTCAAAGTAATGCCATAATACGAACACTAGGTGGTGGCGTTCTATGTACTTTCAATGGGTGGTGTAGATTAAATTCAAAGAAATTCAAGGCAATGGCACCACCTAGTGTTCGTATTATGGCATTATTTTCAATGGAAATTCTTTCCATTCAGGATTTCGTACAAGCCTGCTGTCGTCACAGTATGCCTTTCTGTTGGCTGATAGAATCAGTCTTTCCACACTCAATAACCTATGCAGTCTATGTCTTCTATGGTTGTTAAAAGAGAAGGATTTTATTTGCGTCGTCCTCCGTCTCCAGGGTTTTTTTTTTTTAACAGTGGGCACTGTGCCATTACGCACGTGCCAAGTCCCGTGACCTGACAATCGCACGGTTTCGGGGTTCGGCACAAACCGTCCCATGCCAACTTGATAAGGAACAAGGTGATGACCCAAGACAAAAGTACACAGTACACACGCGTGAAACATTCGGACACAATCTACAGAACATATGAACAACTTCACTTCAATTAATTTCAGTTTCATGACACCAATCATCGACAGAAAGAGTCGGCCAACGCGCCTGTATGCTTAATTTGGACTTGACTCGAGCCCATCAGAACCAGCATGTGAACAAGAAGCAGCGTTCCAGGCTACACCAGAAATCACACACAGGCAAACACTTTCACAGATCACTTTAACTGACCGCAAGTTTGAGCAGGCTCTGCTCTCACCTCCCTATGCCTGCAAACAATAGGGATGCATAGTCGGCAGGATTCGAACCTGCGCGGGGAGACCCCAATGGATTTCTAGTCCATCGCCTTAACCACTCGGCCACGACTACATGGAGGCTCTCTGGTGACACCATGTGGCCAATGAGCCTCCATGTGGCCCAGTGTTAATTTTGCCAGCTTTTTAAAATTTTGTCTTAAGGGGGATTCATACCTGGCGTGACTGGCGCTACCCTCCTTCATACTTCACTCGCGACGATGGCGCGCGCCGTCACGTGACCCAAAATGACGTCACACGCTGTGGCGCGAGCTGCCGTGGCGCGAGTTTGTGCACCCCACATTTTTTGTAACTTGGCGTGCGCCACCAGCGACCATGTAGGTAGGCAGACAAAGCAGGAGTTGCGAAGAGAGGCTACAGCTACTGTAGGCTACTACAGAATGGATTCTGCATCATTTTGAGGATAATAAAAATGTCCTAGAGAGTTATTTTATCTTCTCTCTTAATAATAATAATAATAATAATTGTATTTGTATAGCACTGTGTCATACAAGGCATGTAACTCAAAGTGCTTAACAAATGGGAAAAACATTGTTAGAGATAGATTTAAAAGGAGAGGAGAGATAGATTTAAATGGAGAGGTATAGAGGAGAGGCAGAAAAAGCAGGAAGGCAGAGGAAGAAGAGATAGACAGAGAATGTAGAGTCATAAGGTCAACGTAGGTTAGGACCAGGATTCTTAGATGTGTAAGGTCCATAGTGGCTGGGCCTATCATAAGTCATAGATAGTCACACAGAGATTGGGCGCTCAGGTGCGGCCCCTGGTGGCATCAGGGGTGAGGAAAAACTCCCTTTCGCTTGATTCATAGTTTGTGAGGGGGAAAAAAAGCTCAGTGAGGTCTGAGAAAAAAAGACCCCCTGTAGTCAGGAAGAAACCTCAGGCAGAGACCAGCGGCCACCTAGGGGAGCCCCCTGCCAGGGCTGGATTGCGAGTAGTAAGGGCGCTGCGGCGGCTGGGACACTATGACGTCTTGGCAGCTAGGAGTTGGCAAGGATGAAGAGGTGGGTCTTCAGCTGCTTCTTAAAGGAGTCGACGGAGGTGGCTGATCGGATGTCGATGGGGAGGGTGTTCCATCTCTTGGGCGCATAGCAGGCAAACGCGGCGTCGCCGATCTTCTTCTGCGGGGGGTGGGGGGTCCTTAGCAGCTTGGCATCAGTGGACCTGAGAGCTCGAGCAGGGGCATAAAAAGAGAGCATGTCTGAGATATAGCTAGGGGCAAGTCCATTTAATGCTTTAAATACTGTGAGCAGAATCTTAAAGTCGATTCTGTATGAGACAGGTAACCAGTGCAGGTCTGCCAAGACAGGAGAGATGTGCTCTCTCATTCTGGTTCTTGTTAGGATTCTTGCCGCAGAATTTTGAATGAGTTGCAATTTGTCAATTGATTTTTTTGGGAGACCAGAGAAAAGAGCATTGCAGTAGTCTATCCTACTGGTGACAAAGGCATGAATAAGTTTCTCAGCGTCTTGTCGGGGGGCCAAGCCGCGCACTTTGTTGACATTTCTAAGATGGAAAAAAGCAGATTTTGTTATCTTGTTGATGTGAGGCTCAAAGCTCAAATCCGAGTCTATGACCACACCTAGGCTAGTAACCTTATCTTTAATGTGTATGCTTAGGTCACCTAGGCTTGAGTGGAGTTTTGCACGTTTTTTCTTAGGCCCAATGAGCAACACTTCAGTTTTATCTTCATTTAATTTTAGGAAGTTACTGTTCATCCAATCTGTAATGGCAGACATGCATTTAGTCAAGGCATGAATGGCAGTGGTTTGGCTAGGCTCGACAGAGATATATAGTTGAGTGTCATCGGCATAGCTATGAAAATCAACATTGTGCTCTCTGATGATGGAGCCCAGGGGCAACATATAGAGAGAGAAGAGGCTTAAATGCTGTTCAGTGAAACAATTGTTGACTTTGTTCAGAAGCACGTTGTGTTCGGCGATCTATTTATAATTCTGCCGCCAGAACAATGCTCTCACATGGTCTTGGAATGATCTGGCAATGTAGGCTACAACAAAAATCTATGTTTCAATGTGGTAAGTCACAAGTCAGACGTTCAGTAGCCCTACAGCAGCCGTGTTTGGCTTTCTATTTTATACATCCGTAGAACCCACGCTGCGAGTTGCGAAAGATACTGCAGTTTCTCTCATGAACAGCAGAGGGCACTTCCGAAAATGCGAGCGAAAGCCTGTTTGAAGTATAGTCTGGCGCAAGTGATGACGTCATTGATGGTTCTCGCGCCAAACGCGCCAAAGTGCGCACGTGAAGTATGCAGAGCCCTTTAGTCTTAGTCACAATGACGAAAATCAATTTTAATCTAAGTCAAATTTAGTCATTGCCTTCCCAATATAGTCTTAGTCTAAATGACGAAAAGCAATTTTAGTCTTAGTCAATTTTTTGTCATTTTAGTCAACACTGTACTTAATAGAACTTCTCCACACACTGCTTCTCTTAACATATATCATTGACTGTACAGAATAAACCTCCGCACACTGCTTCTCTTTTTAGCATATATCACACTGTACAAAATAAAACTTCTACACACACTGGTCACCCTTCATTTCTTTAATTTCAAGTGGTGTTGTAGGGTGACCAGAGAGAACAACCAATTTCCTGATGAGACTGTAAAATCGAACACAAATAAAAGCAGAGCAACAAGCCGTGATTGACTGATGAGTTTCCCCCCTTGCAATGTCGACCGCATCGCGCTGACATTGATATGACAGTTGATAGACATGCGGTGCAATAGTCATCACGAAACAAGCATCTGCAAATTTCATATGGACAAATCAATCTCTTAACCTATCCATTATTGAGTTTTGTGGCATAGTTGAAAAGCCTAAGCTTAATTGATTTCTACTCTAGAAACACTTCTAGCCACAGACATGCTGTGTGGCATGAATGGTTGCTGTGTTGACATCAAATACACATGAAAAGGCATTTGTGACTAAAAAGTGCATACTGTACATGAGTCCTGCTGCAACCATGTCACCGGCCTAACCCATTACCTTAAACCAAGGGCAAAACCCGATTAAGCTGTTTGCACCACACCAGGCGCAAGCAGAATTGCAAATATGACAAAGCAGTTGTCCCTTCTGTCCCTTGACCGTCTTGAATGCAGCCTTTCCCCCCAAACCAAACCCATGAGGTTGACCACGGACACTCCCCTAGGGTGGCGCCGGATGGGTTTCTTTGCAGCTTCTTTGCTGCATTTGAGAGCTCACAGCTGGCCCTGTGAAGTAGCCTCATGTTTTCATTAGGTCACCAAGAAGAAACTTTGATTATAGATGCATTACCAATGTCTCTAAACAAGGTCTATATGTAAACTCCCTCTCACATTCATAATTCCAACAAGAGGATGTTCTCTCTCACAAAAGAGCAAAAACACTATTTGTCGTTGTTAGCTCATCCATTATTTCAATGGAAGCTAACATTTCTCTCACTGTGGGATTGTTACCTACAGGACAAAACCATGCGCACTTTGGTGGCCTAAAAGATGTCTGAACTTGACAAATAAAAATACATGACAATATTGTGCTTATGAATTTACTACTATCCCTGATAGCCCGGTTTACTGCCCTTCCATATCTTGCTTGCAGTTAGCAAAAACAATCAGAGTCCGTCATGGAACCCAACCACCGATGGGCTCCTCAACGGAACTGAGCATGTTGAAAATGACCTGAAGCAGACCCATGGGTACCTCCGTCCTCCAACACTCTCAAACACACCGAGACACACCAAGGCACCAATGTGGGGCTCGAACCCACGACCCAGAGATTAAGAGTCTCATGCTCTAACGACTGAGGGAAACTGTGCAGCTATCCGACGCACTCAGAGAGAGGGGCCCGAGAAGCAAGGCCCTATAAAAGTTGTCTGACTGTCGGCGGCAATGGACACTCCCATTCACTAGGCGTTGAAGGACAAGAAAAAAATGCCACAAGCAGTCTCTGTGGCGCAATCGGTTAGCGCGTTCGGCTGTTAACCGAAAGGTTGGTGGTTCGAGCCCACCCAGGGACGATGCCCTTTTCTGTGACAGTGGACATGACAAACTTGTGACCAATCAGTGGTAGTGGCCCATTTCACTAATAAGAAAAGCAAGAGGCATCCCCAGGTCCCCAGGTCAGGTTTCAGCACAGGTGTCAGAGTCAGCTATGTATATCCGTCTGACACGATGGGAGGAGGAGTGCCAAACATAGAAATTGGCCAGTACGGGGATCGAACCCGCGACCTTGGCGTTATTAGCACCACGCTCTAACCAACTGAGCTAACCGGCCATGCTGCCTGGATTTGTGCACTGCTGTGTTGTGCAACTTGGCAGGGGTCCAAAGGTCTGAACCCGCTCCCCTCTACACATGGCAAAACATGAAGTCCACAGTAAAGGATTTTTTTTGCTTTTCATTGCTTTTAATAGAATTTTTAAAAGGTGCACTGTGTAAGATTGTGGTCTGATCAGGTTTTGCAGCTATGCTGCTCATTGAAACTTTGATCTTCTATGAGTATTTACTAAGTAATAAACTAATATTTACTAGTATGACCAAAGTATAGTAAGTTGCAGCTAAAAATGGCTATTTCTGGAAATTCAAAATGACAGACCATGGAGAATATCCCCCTTTTCATGTATGAAAAATGCAATTTTCCCAGGCATAATGCATAAGCTTAAGACTTACTTAGAATTCGATGGTGGTGTTAAGCAGTCATGAAAAATGTAACATTAATAAATGGACTGCATAAATTCTAGAAAGAAACAGCAAAAACTACTACACAGTGCACCTTTAAGCAAAATTCATACAAACTCTTTATCTGGCCACGTTAGTGCCGCAGGAGAATGTCAATTCAAGGCTGGCTCTCTGGTGCCACCATGTGGCCAATGTGAGAGGATGGGAACCTGCGCTTGACATGACAACATGGTTGCCATTTGGTTGCCGTACCTGGGGCTGTCAATCAAACTCAAAAGAGGTTTCACAGCCTCGTTGGCGCAGTAGGCAGCGCGTCAGTCTCATAATCTGAAGGTCGTGAGTTCGAGCCTCACACGGGGCACAGTTTTAGAAGCATAAATTATGCCTAACAGATTAGTGACTTGATAAGGAACAAGGTGACCTGACCCAAGACAACAGTACACAGTACACACAAGTGAAACGCACGGACACAAACTACAGAACATGTCAACAACTTCACTTCAATTAATTTCAGCTTCATGACACTAATCATCGACAGAAAGAGTTGGCCAACGTAAGTTACCTGTATGCTCAATTTGACTCGAGCCCATCAGTACTAGCATGAGAACAAGATGCAGCATTCCAGGCCACACCAGAAATCGCACACATGCAAACACTTCCACAGATCACTTCAACTGACCGCAAGTTTGAGCAGGCTCTGCTCTCATCTCCCCATGCCTGCAAGCAATAGGGATGCGTAGTCGGCAGGATTCGAACCTGCGCGGGGAGACCCCAATGGATTTCTAGTCCATCGCCTTAACCACTCGGCCACGACTACATGGAGGCTCTCTTGTGCCCCCATGTGGCGAATGGTAGTGTGAGGCCCTCAGTAACGCACCCAACAGCTGACAGAAAAGATGTCAGGTCACAGTGCTTTGCAATCACACTAGTGATATACCGGTATGTATACAACCACAGCTAATGCCCATGAATGAAACAGTTATCGGTAATTAATGTACAAATCATGATTATATTTCTTAGATGATCCAGTAAATAAATAAATAAAAAAAGATAAATAGTGCCTGTGCTTGCACCACCCTGACGTCTGCTACTATTGACTCCCAATGCCTTGGTCTCATTCCATTCTATCCATGAAGTCAAAGGCTGGACTTAAGTTCAACACAAGCTCACGTCTCTTAGCCAATTTTAGCCTAAGTCACATGCAAAAAACACCTGCTGAATACCTAAGCCCTTTTTGGGAAAAGGTGCCCTCTGCCTATTAAAAGCTAAATATCTTAGCCTTTGTTATCTCAGAGTGCATGTCTTTCAGAGAAGATATCCTACATAGTAGAGCAGAGAAGCAGCATTTAGATGTGGGAGTATGTCGTGCACATGCAGGAAAGTAGACAATGAAAAAAATGTTGAACCTCGATCACTATGATGGAGCCGGTGCAGTTGAAAGTCTTATCCCGACCTGAACTTCAACAGAGAACTACACATTAACATTCATATAAGACCAGTCCTTTGTGCAAATGAATTTGCGGCTTGTGTGTGTGTGTGTGTGTGTGTGTGTGTATCCTCCACTACAGTTGTGTGGGCTCTTCGCAGTGGGTGTTATCATGTATGCACCAATGTCATGTCACTAATGCACATGTGCGCATACACACACGTTATGCTGCATGTGAATACAATGACAAGCATTCATTTACACACACACGCACACACACCTATGAATATGCAATGACATAGGCAGGAAGCAATTTACTTTACCAACGAGCATGCTTTAAGATGTAGAGGGCCACTTGTCGCAAGGCAGTGTGCTATCTGTCTGAGGGAAGTCTCTTGCTGAGAGCTTGTTGCGTTTTCGGTTCTATACGGAACTCATTAATATCACATGTCAAAGAATATTTTCAGAATACCCTTGTGCTACGTAGAAAAAGACAACGCCCAATGACTATGCATCTGCTTCCGTTGTGATGACTGGCCAGAAATATAGAAATACGTTACACACGTGGCCCACTTAACAGCGCCAGGATGCCTCTTTTGAGAAACTGCTGGAAAAAGTGGTCTGGCACACACTGTAATGGAGTTAGTGCAGCAATTACCTCAAACAATCTTTCACTTGGTGATACAAGCATCAAATTTGGTTCAGAGGTGCTTCAGACCCTACCCTTTTAGAAAAGGTCGCTATCCAGGTGAAAAAAAAAATGGCGGCCATTTTCCAAGATGGCCGCCAATTGAACTGCTTTTAAATGGCTTTTATGTATATTTTGATTGATCATATTTTGAATGTCTATGTATGGAAATATATTATGTTAAGCATGGAAAATTCAATGATATACAAAAAAAATATTGACAATTATAGTATTTTCATAATTACATGTAAATAAACTAACACTCACTGAATGATTCTAAATATTACAAAAACAGAAGTAGGCCTATAATGATTACATGTTTGTTGTTTAGGTAGGAAAACTCTATGATACACATGATGTTGGATTAGTTACAGTGAGTCCAATATGTATTTGATCCCTTGCTGATTTTGTTGGTTTGCCTACTAACAAAGACATGATCAGTCAATAAATGTTATGATAATATGTATTCTAATATGGAGAGACAGAATATCAAAAAGAAAATCCAGAAATTAATTTAAGAGAATATATATTAATTTATTTCCATTTCATCGAGCAAAATAAGTATTTGATCCCCTGCCAACTGATTACAGTTCCGGGCCCACAGACCAGATGGGCACTTCCGATCAACTTGTCATCTGAATTAAAGACACTTGTACATACTAACATGCATAAAAGACACATTGAATCAGCAGAATCAGTCCATAGTATGAGTGAATCAGTCACACTCCAACCTCACCAGCATGGGAAAGACCAAAGAGCAGTCAAATTATATCAGGGACAAGATTTTAGACCTGAACAAAGATTAAATGGGCTGCAAAGCCACAAGAAAGAGACTGGGTATTAATGACCCAGTTGTTGATGCATTTCTTCCAAAATGTGAGGAATACAAAATGACTATCCATCAGCCTGTCTGGGGCTCTATACAAGATTTGACCTTTTTGACCTGATTTGATAATCATGAGAACAGAAAGAAAGCACCCTATACCTGTACGGGATGAACTAGGCAATGATATCAAAGCTTCTGGGACCAAAATCACTGAGAAAACTACTGGTAGCACTTATTGCCACAGAGGTTTAAAATCCTGTAGTGCACACATGGTACCTCTACTTCAGAAGGAACCTGTGCAGTCCCACCTGAGGTTTGCCAACGGACATCAGACTGGTTTAGGATATGATAAGGAGGTGCTGTAGTCAGATGAAACCAAAAATCAAGCTGTTTGGCATTAATACAATTCAATGTGTTTTGAGAAAGAGTACTGCTGTCTATGATCCCAAGAACACCCTCCTCACCATCATGCATGAAAGTGGTATCATTATGGTTTGAGGGTGTTTGTCTGGCCAAGGCACAGGGCAACTTCACATCGTCAATGAATGGAAAGAGGGAGAGATATAATGTGCAATCCTGAGTGCAAACGTCTTTCCCTCCACCACTACACTGAAGGGTGGGCCATTTTTGGATCTCCCAACATGACAATAATACACAACATACAGTCAAAGCAACGAAGGAGTGGCTCAATAAGAAGCATATTAAAGTCGTGGAGTGGCCTACAGTCTCCAAATATTAACCCTATAGTAATTCTATGGAAAGAACTGAACCTCCCATTTGCCAAGCTACAGACCACAAACTGTTAATGTCTTAGAGATAATATGCATAGAAAAATGGGCAAAAATATTTTCTACTATATGCACAAACATTGTCATCAACTAAAAGAAGCATCTGACCTCAGTGCTAGACAACTAGGGCTTTGCCACAAAGCACTTTATCTTCTTTAGCTAGAGGGGTCAAATACTTATTTGCCTAAATTAAATACAAATAAATTAAAATATATTATTTTAAGTTATTTTCCGGAATTTCTTTTTGATATTCTGTCTCTCCATGTTTGAATACATATTATCATACATTTATAGACTGATCATGTCTTTATTAGTGGGCAAACCGGCAAAATCAGCAAGGGATCAAATACATATTGGACTCACTGTATTTTTATTCCTCACATTTGCAGGAACATAACTGTGTACAGTTAAGGCTAAAGCAATAGCATTTGCATCTTCCTCGGCAGTCAGTCTTGCATCCACATTTTGTCAGTTGCTGGCAACTTTCCGCAATTGTAGGAAGCTTTGACCAGAGAACTTTCCAGGCCTCGCCATCTTTTTGCCACCCTCAGTTGGCAGGGCTTTCAATTTGCATTTTGCACATAGTATCCCGGTCCCATATACAGGCAGTTTGGCAGCGGACCGTTTAACATGATGGACAAGGGATGCACTTGTCGGTGGAATGGCATCATAGGATCTTTGTTTCCGAGCAAACAAGTCCAGTCTTAACCTCATCAACCTTGTCTGTTGTGCTGTTCTTGTCATAAATATTGATGACAAACCTCTCAAGAAGGTTCAGGTCAGTATCTTCAGTATACTTCTGGGTATGAACAGAGGTTTTTGAAGACATGAGTCACTTCAGGGCAGACGTCCCATGTTTGCCATGCTGTTTTCTTGCCTTTGCTATGGAAAGCTGATACAACATCACAGCCAGTGAAAGAATGGAAGGACAAGGACATCATGCTTTTGGATTTCTCTGGCCCAAGATTCAACATCATGTCATGAATTGGCAGCCACCTGATGGAATGACCATGGCCAAATTCGATCCACATCATCTCTAATCCTGAATCCGGAAGAATTGCAAAATTGCTGACTGCAACACTGCAATACCACCTCCTCCACCCAATCTTTATATATCTAACCTGATAGGCAGCAGGTTGAGCTCTTGAAATTGTGGTATGTTTGTGGCTAGCATGGAATAGCCATCAGAACTACAGCTGTAATGGGTAGGGGAGACTTCAACTCCTCTTTTGTATCTTTCTGACAGAGGCAGCACTTCTTCCAGTCTTTTTTAGTAGTCAAGTCAAGTCGGTTTTATTGTCAATTTCTGTACATGCACTGGCCATACAAAGAATTGAAATTACGTTTCTTACTTTCCCATGCAGACATAGACATAGACTTTAGGTGTGGACTTAGGCAATTAGACATAGACAGTATACATGCATTACACCTAGAGTACCTATACAATATCCTTACAGACACATAAAGTGGAAAACTGGGTAACAACAGACATACATAGAACATGTATTAAGAAGAGGTATTGTTGTGCATTTTCAGTTATGTCCTATTGTGACGATTCTGATATAGTGATAGTAGCATTGTGAAATAATAATGCATATAAAGTAAGCAATTGTAATGTGCAATATTTACAACTATAGTTGGTAGCCAGTTTTCAAGTACAGTCATTAAGTAACAGTCATGAAGCAGCAGCAACATGTGTGTGCATGTTTGTGTGTGCCTTTGAGTTAGTTCAGTGCTGTGTGTGTGTGTGTGTGTGTGTGTGTGTGTGTGTGTGTGTGTGTGTTCGAGTTAGTGCAAGTAGAATGTGCAATCACAATTCAGTGTTGAGAGGGGGCTATCGGTGATAGGAGGGCGGGTTAAGAGTTCAGCATCCTGATTGCTTGGTGTATGAAGGTCTTTGCCAGCCTGGTGGTATCTGAGCGGAGGCACCTGTACCTCTTTCCAGAGGGCAGGAGACTGAACAGTTTGTGTGCAGGGTGACTTATGTCCTTGGTGATCATCAGTGCTTTTCGGGTGGGGCGGGTGGTGTAAATGTCCTGCAGAGAGGGAGTGGCGCTCCAATGATCTTCTACCCTGTGTTCACAATGCACTGGAGTGTCTTCCTGTTTTGCTCTGTGCAACCTCCTCCCCACACTGTGTCACACAGCTGATCAGGATGCTCTTGATGGTTCCTCTGTGGAATGCTGTCATGATGGAGGGTGTAGCACTTGCCTTCTTCAGTTTGCACAAAAAGTAGAGGCGCTGTTGGGCCTTCTTCGCCAGTGATGATGTGTTTGTGGTCCAAGAGAGGTCGTCGCTGATGTGCACTCCAAGGAATTTTGTGCTGCTCACTCTCTCCACAACATCATTGTCGATGGTCAGTGGTAGCAGTTGTTTTTGGCCCCTCTGAAAGTTGACAACAATCTCCTTGGTCTTGTTGACATTCAGCAGGAGGTTGTTGTCCTTACACCATCTGGCCAGCAAGTCTACTTCTTCTCTGTAGTGAGTCTCGTCACCCTTAGTGATGAGGCCCACCAGTGTTGTATCGTACGCAAACTTCATCAGATGGTTAGTGCTGTGGGTCGTTGTGCAGTCATGTGTCAGCAGCGTGAACAGCAGGGGGATGAGCACACAACCTTGCGGGGCCCCCGTGCTCAGGGTCAGGGTGATTGAGGTATTGTTCCCGACACGTACTGCAGCTCAATGGATTTTTAGCAGACATCTTGTGTAATACGGTTAAAGGCAGAGGGTCTATCCTTTTACCACCCAACCGTTCAAATTATCAAAGCACATTGAGATATGGGACACAACAAGGTTAAGTCATCTTCTGCCCTAGCCGGGCTCCGCCCTACTGGTGACGCAACGCCTTCGGCTCAGCTACACACATTAGGGCCAGGAGCTTGCTCTTTCTCGCTACAGCGGGATCTCTACCCACTTTGTCTGGAACCAATCAACTGTGCATTTCCAACAGTCCTGGGTAGAGATTTGTTCAAGGCAGTGACGTGGTTTAAGCAGAGACTTTGTATTGGGCTAAGAAATGTTTGGTTTAAACTTCGGCACAGCCCTCAACCAGTAGCAAGCCGAGGGAGGCGGGTTAACCAGGCCATGGAAACAAAGTTCGTCCTGTATGGAAACGCTAATCGTTATAGTCCTGGTCAGACCAGAATTGCGGTATGTGATCTGAAGTCTATGAAAATCAGGCAACTTCTGCCCTACCGATCGTTCATCCAGTGTCATTTAAGTCCTGTGCAATCTGTACACTATCCGGGTAACTGAAGCCCCGTTACCCTTGGCTCGGCTCTCCCGCGCTGGCACATCCTGTCAATTCAGGTGCGTCTATCTAACTAAATTTCTAACTACACTAACTACATTTCTAATTAAGCTATTTACAGGGTCTTATTGGATAGCATATGGGAGACTATAAATACTAACAATACAACTAAACTGAGTATACTAAAGAGTTAGTAAACTACAACTACAGCTATTGTACCAAAAGCCGACACTGAACCCCATGCTGAGTCTCACAGTAGTGATGTCACCACTGTGCCCTGGTTGTACTATAACATCACTCTAATACAGAATGTAAACAAAATTGTTTTTACGACATTGTATTCCAACAGTGATGGCAAGGTTAGTATGCATTATTGAATACCTGCTATCGGACAGCTGTATGTCATAAATGCGCATTTTCAGTCACGTAAGGGCTGCCATTTTGAAAAGTGGTGGCCATTTTGTGATGAAATAATGATTCTATGAATTTGTCCTGGTCAGAATGCATACATTTAAATATTTCCATCACTCAGATATCTATATTACTTGCCATTCTAAGACGAAAACAGCTTTTTTCACCTTTAATGAGGCGGCCATCTTGAAAAATGGCCGCCATCTTGTTTTTCACCTGATAGCGACCTTTTCTGGGAGAGTAGGCCCTGGAGCACCTGTGTACCTGATTTGGTGCTTGTATCACCAAGTGAAAGATTCTAATGAAATATTGACTTAAGAAGCCCCACTAACTGGCTTACTTTGTATGGTAGGCCCAAGTGTATGTGACCCCACAAGTTGTGCAACACAGGCCCTTATCAATAACGGTGATCATTTTACTTCGGAGTTACTGTTTTAGTAACCACAATATTCTATAGTGCAGTAGGCCTATTTTGCAGTTTACATAATACATTGTGTCCAAAATGTTGCGCACAACAAAGGCATGGTGTGTTTTACTGGGTTGAGCTACCTGGTCTGCTGTTTCTGGCTGCTATTATGGCTCCAGAACTCCAGCAAAAATGTCTACCAACATTTCTGATGAGTCATGGTGGAGCACTAAGCAACAGGGTCGTTTGGTGCACACGGTGAGTTTGTGTGTAAACTTACTTGGGACTGGAGACAGACACAATTCGTGAGTCCATCGCTGGGTGATTCAATCAGGAGAAAGATCTGCAAATACAGATTTGTTTTAAGTGTCTATCACCAAACAAGCAAATTCAATTCGCGACAGCAAGCATACAACCACGATAGGCCTACTCAATAACTACCGTTTAGGCCTCTTGGTGGCATTGGCACGCGCAAGAATTTCGCCGAGCAGCACTAGGCAAAGGCACTAACAGTCGAGTGCAAGTTAAGCGGATACATTCACCTGCTGTGTCCTTCGGCTATAGCTTACATTAATAACAACGTAATTAAATCATATCACACCAACATTAGGCTTAGACCTACTAGTTAAATTAAAGTTTAACATGAAGATGGCGTGTCTCTTACTTACGCTGACTTATCCTAGGCCTACGATGCACATGTCTGCATTAGATTTAACAAAGACTTTAGAATCTCTGGTAGGTCTAAACTGCTTGCAAGTGTGCCATACAAGCTTAAACACGTGTGACTATATATTTTTAAATACACCTTACCCGTAGACCAATAGTGAACCCACACTTGAAATTCACGCACTACGAGCCGTCTTCACGAAAACAAAATGGTGTCACGTGACTTTTCCTTTGCCTTCAACGAGACAAGGCCGACTTGAACCTTCCGCGTCAACCGGCGGGCGTTCCAATGCATTTCATCAATTACGAGGTCAGAAACATCCCATCTCCCAGGTTCTCTGATGTCACCTAATTAGCAAAGTGCGAGTTGGCTGATCAGTGTCGGCAGTCCTGGACGCAGCCGGTGCGGGACCACGGTAAAATGCAGGTGCTTTTAATTAGGCTCGGTCGCTGAGTTCAGGGGCCAGGGGGGCAGGTCTGGATGGACATCTCCCTCCTCCCCCCCCCTGAGCACATCGAGTCCCCTTGTCATCCAGCGCTAAGCTTGTACACGGGAAGAAAAATAGCTCTGGAAGTCATTGTGTGCATCCCAATATGTGTCCTTGCCTCCTCCACTTGTGCTTGTCTCCTCGTCCCGTTTCCTGGCCCCTCCTCCGTGGAGAAAACAATAAAGTTTCCCAGCTGTCAGCCTCGCCACAACAACTTTTGAGGGACTGTTTTTCATTCACCATAACAATTGCACACAAGAAAAAGACTTTACAATTGAGCTTTTGCAAGATATTGAAATATAATGCTGTTGTCAGTGATGTCATCATGACAAGAAGCAAGTGGAGGAGGCAAGTGGAGGAGGCAAGGTCACATATTGGGATGCACTCATTGCACCGTGCACCAAGGACGCGCGCATGCTAGAGCGAGACCGAGTGTGCATCCCAATATGTGTCCTTGCCTCCTCCACTTGTGCTTGTCTCCTCGTCCCGCCTCCTGGCCCCTCCTCCGTGGAGAAAACGATAAAGTTTCCCAGCTGTCAGCCTCGCCACAACAACTTTTGAGGGACTGTTTTTCATTCACCATCCCAATTGCAAATGAGAAAAAGACTTTACAATTGAGCTTTTGCAAGATATTGAAATATAATGCTGTTGTCAGTGATGTCATCATGACGAGAAGCAAGTGGAGGAGGCAAGTGGAGGAGGCAAGGTCGCATATTGGGATGCACCCCGATTCTTGCTGCGCTCCTGACCTGTGTGTGTGTGTGTGGGGGGGGGTCCTGTACGTTGTAACGTGTGCATGGAGATCACCTGTGCTCTCGATAGGAGGTCACGCACACCTGTGGGCATCGTCTCCTTGCCGTGCTCTCGTATACGAGCCATGTGTCCTAGCCCTATTGGCTTTTGTTTGCTGTGCCTTGTATAGGCCTACTGATCATGTGTGTTCTTAAATTGCATGCCGATTTTATCTAACCTAGCCTGGTTCACACCGGACGGTGTATGTACACATAGGCACCGTCTGGTGTGAACCAGGCTATATCTAACCCGACTTTGTGCTGTTTCCTACTTGACACTTTTGGGGTTGGTAGAGAATCACTGTACACTCTTAGAATAGCAGGTTCCTCGAGGAACCTTTTAGGGTTCCTCACCATTGCCACTGGGGAGGAACCTTTTTGATTCAGAGAGGTTCCTCAAGGAACCCTTATAGAAAGGTTCCTTGAGGAACCCTTTTGAAAGGTTCCTTGAAGAACCCTGGGGGTATTTATTGATACATAATAATACTACTACTACTACTACTAATAATACAAATAACAATACATTATTATTATTATTATTATTATTATTATTATTATTATTATTATTATTATATTCATTTATTTTATTCTTAATAACATTATTATTATTATTAATATTATTAATATTATTATTGACAATAGACAACTTAAATGTTTTTATTGATGCATTATTAAAACAATAGCAGATGTAAAATTTGTGATGCACAGGAATTTATATATATACCGGTATATATACTATATACTATAGTCTAGGCAGGATTTCTGAAAAGGTGCTTATTTAAGGTCCTGAAGGCAAACCATGTTCGTAAGACGCACGGCTACTATTTTCAAAGGCGGGTCGGGTCAATATTTTCCATGAATATTTGTTGCGGGCAGGGCAAGCGGACGGACTAGGGAAAAAAGCGGTCAGGTGTGTCTTGTTTTTTCGTCGGCCCGCGCATCACTGGTTTAAATCATTAAATGGAATGGGACCCACCTATTTACTAGATATGTTTCAGCTGTATGCACCAACTAGGTCACTAAGGTCAACGGAGAAGAACTTGCTTGTGATTCCAAAAGTCAAAACAAAATGTGGAGAGGCAGCCTTTAACTTCTATGCTGCAAAGCTTTGGAACCAGCTTCCAGATGACGTAAAAAATGCACCCACTATTAATAGCTTCAAATCTAGACTCAAGACAAAGCTATTCTCAGATGCTTTCCCCTTTACGTTAAATATCATTCTTATTTATATTTTTATGTTTATTTCTTACCATATGTTTTTATCTTTTCTTATGTCCTTTATTTCTGCATTTGTTTTTTGTGAAGCACATTGAGTTGCACCTGTGTATGAAATGCGCTCTAAAAATAAAATTGACTTGACTTGACTTGACAATAGAGAATGAGTAAAAAGTCAAGACATTTTACAGTATATTTATGAGAATTTGCTAAGATTGTGTGCTCTTGTCCAAATACGAATCTGATACATGCACAAGGCCAGACCTGCTTAACTTTGTACTGCCACTTGGTAGATCTATAGTCCTGTAGTGGGCAGAGGATGGGAAAAGGTATTTCAGCAGTCCACCACACACTACCAGCAATAAAACACTACACATGACTCACCTGAATTAAGATTTATGGATTCATATGAAGAGTACCTCTATATGCATAGCACTACTGAACAAACTACTGAATTGGAACAACCTGCTATAGTCAACAGTCATCGCCGTTAACAAAATTTAATGTAAAATGTCAAAACATCAGGATTTGTCAGAAAAGATTTTTATTAATCAAGGTGTTATCATGATAGCGTGTTTATTTTTTGCCATTGACCAGCAACAACTGATGAGGATCATCAACTGAAGAATGAAATATCTTTGGAGCTTCAATAAGTCCAGTTGCTTACAGCTAAATTCTGGAGATATAGAATACATTACATTACATTACATTACATTACATTAACTTAATCCAAAGCAATGTACAGTTATTTTCAAGTACAAGGTATTGATTACAGTCCCTGGAGCAGTACTATGGGATTAGGCGCCTTGCTCAAGGGCACCTCAGCCATGGAGTGAGGCAGGGAGCAGAAGAGTGGGATTCAAATTTGCAACCCTCTGATCTAAAGCCAATCTCCTGAACGATTAGGCCCATGGCTGCCCCTACAGGCCACAGCTACACTTTTGTTACAGCGTTGATGTGTCACGCTTGTGTAATAAGGAAGGCGGTGCAGGCTGCCACACTCCGTGTGAAGAGTCTTGCCATAAAGGTGAGGACATGGATAAATCACTGCTTCGAGACAATCTTCAACCATCATATCAGTGTGCAATAGTGGTGTCAACAATGATCGATTCGGCAATGCATCACAATGCGGGGAAGGACAATTCAATTATCGATTCGGCAAATGCCATAATCGATGCTGGATATTTTTTCAAGCTTTAATATACTTCCACGGGCATTTCCGGAGCAAATTAACTTTAAATTAAATTAAAGCATTTCAAATCATAAAAAAACTGCAGGACTGATACACACAACAGCCAATAACATGTTGTTCAGTATCTGACTACTTGTATTGTCTCATGACTGATGAAAATTTGGCCTTGATTTCAGTCGAAATGCAATGCATTGCAAGGCATTGCATTGCATCGTAGAATCGGACTGAATCGATACGAAATTAATCGTTGCCTCCTGAATCGTAATCGAATCGAATCACAAGGGTTGTTCAATGCACACCTTTAGTGTTGAAGCCAGCTTTACCTTTTGAAATAAGTGAATTGACCCTGAATGAATGAAGCAACCACCCTCTTATTTGAACTACACAGTAGTTTATTTCACAACAAAAAGTAGTACAATGTAAATCCGTCTAAAAAGGGACAAAAAGTAAATCAAAACTTTGCAGTTCCCCCTGTTTTTTCTATTAACCATATGTTGAATACAGTAGAAATAGTAGTAGTTACAGTACTAATTTTAGTTCAGTGGGATCAACACATTCCTAGATGATGCACCCTTTTTCTCTACCCCCCCCCCCCCCCCCAACTCGCATCCAGTCTAGTCCAGATCCAGTTTTAATCAAAAGCAAGACCTCCTCATGCAGATGAAAGGCAAACAGCTCTTACAATTGGTGTTGACCCAGTCACCTGCCAAACGAATCAGAAATTGAGTGAGAGTGAAGATCAGTCCCAGACATGACTAAGATCACAGCATAGCACAGCAAACACTGCACAGTAGGCTACACAACAAATATTAAACATCAATATGTTGTAACCCAGGGGTATCAAACTCGTGGGCCGAACTGGATAAAATAAAAATATAAAAAGAACAGCATCCAGGGGGAAAGTGTGCTGCCATGCCATAGTACAAGGATGTCAAACTCAGGCCTGGGGGCCAAATCTGGCCTGTGGAGTCATTTTATCAAGTCAAGTTTATTGTCAATTTCTTTACATGCACTGGTCATACAAAGAATTTGAAATTGCGTTTCTTGCTCTCCCATGCAGACATAGACTAATCTAGGTAAGGACATAGACAGTATAGACATAGACAGTACTCATACATGGACATAGACAGTATGGACGTAGACATTGCTCATACAGACATTTAAAGTGCAAGACTGGACAACAGAAGACTTGTAGAGAACATACATTAAGAGGAGGTATTTTGTTGTTCTTTTTCCTAAAAGTCCTTTATAGCGTTCTGACATAGTAATAGTAGCATTTGAAGAAATAAATAATTAAAAAAGGTTTTTATTTAAATACACCAGCAGCAGTATGTGTGTGTGTGTGTTTGTATGTGTTTTGTGTGCGTGTGTGTGTGTGTGTGTGTGTGTGTGTGTGTGTGTGTGTGTGTGTGTGTGTGTGTGTGTGTGTGTGTGTGTGTGTGTGTGTGTGTGTGTGTGTGTGTGTGTGTGTGTGTGTTTAGTGCAGGTAGAAAGTGCGGTGTGCGTCTGTGTACCTGTGTATGTGTGTGTGTGTGTGTGTGTGTGTGTGTGTGTGTGTGTATGTGTGTGAGTATGAGTTGTGTGTCAGTGTGTGTATGTTTGGGTTTAGTGCAGAAAGTGCAGTGTGCTTGTGTGTGTGTGTGTGTGTGTGTGTGTGTGTGTGTGTGTGTGTGTGTGTGTGTGTGTGTGTGTGTGTGTGTGTGTGTGTGTGTGTGTGTGTGTGTGTGTGTGTGTGTGTGTGCATGTGTATGTTTTGAGTTAGTGCAGGTTGAAAGTTCAGTCACAGATGTAGTAGTGCAGGCCTATGGCCTAATGTGTATTACAGTCATCCTTCATACATCACAAATGTAGGTTTATAGTATAATGTACTAGAACATTACATTTTGTATCACAGGAATCTGAGTGGGCTCACCCCAGTGAAACTGCTCACACCCATGTACAACAGAATATGTGCAGGCACATTTTGAACTATGATGGGAATCTGTTTGTGAAATTTAAATATGAGTATTAAGTGTGTGTGCACAATTTTAGTCAATTTTTAAAAAATAAATATTGTGTTTGGCCCGCAAATTTGCTCCAAATGTTGATTTTTGCCCTCCCCTGTTTGGAGTTTGACACCGCTGCCATAGTAGATGCAAAGATTTTCTAAGTTCTAACACACAATAGACCTTTGGTAAATTTCATGAGGGAGGATGGAGGAGAGGGACGGAAATAGGTGAAACAGAGCACTCTGCACGCACTGAGTGACACATAGTACACACACATACACATGCACACGCACACTGTCATACTCACCATCATTTCTCAGGTAGATGCAAGGGCTCGATGATGCACTGTTGTATGTGTGAAAGTTCTCCCACTGGTAATACGTCCCATCAACCCATCTCCAGGAGCCCTACAATATAAGGGACATCACAGAACTTACAAACTTACAAATCAGGTGCACACACAGTGCAATACAGCACTAGTACAGTGTTATTTTTTACCGCTTCAGTGGATATGCTGTAGTTAAGAATGTTTTGGCACTGTTTAGGACTTAATGAATTGGATTTTTGTTGAGGACATGAGGATAGAGAAGAAGAGTTGGGGAGAGAGATGCATAGGACTTGGTAATGTAGGCCTATTATGAACAGTTTTAGTTAGGCCTATGCACTCACCCGGAAGTGGTACCCTCCAATCCAGGAAATTGAGAACCCATTGCCTAGGGCCAGACTTTGCAGGATGTTATTATTCCCAAAAGACTCAGAGCTGGCCAGATGGCCACCCTCATCCATACAGTATGCCTGCAGACAGACAGACAGACAGACAGACAGACAGACAGACAGACAGACAGACAGACAGACAGACAGACAGACAGACAGACAAAAGGCAGAGCCACTGAATTCAGAGCCATATACAGTACATAAACACTCATCAGTGTCTATCCATCCATTCATCTGCTAATTTATTAATAACATGATATATGATCAAAACGGCCCACCTTTCCTTACTCCTAACCTACATAATACACATAATGCTACTATGGAAGTATGCTATTGCCCACCTCTGCACTCTCCCAGCTCATGCGACTGGTGACAGGCTTGTAGCAGTGGTAACCCGAAGGGGTCCAACCAGGGGCGCAGAGTGCCATGGGGTCTACAATACAAACACACACCAGAAACAAAGACACATTTTGAAGAAAATGCAAGTTTAGCTTCTCAATCAAGCAATCAATCAATCAAAGAATAAACAAACAAATGAACAAGCAAATTATTAAACAAATATCTGATTGTCTTTTGAAAAGACCCAAGAGCATGTTTGAAAAATACATTAAGTCTCCATCGTTCCTTACTTGGAAGACCCTCATCATCTTTAGCTCCCTCTTCTCTTGGCTCCACTGCAAGGAAAAAGCATCATATGTGTCAACTCCATGATGTTATACACTGTATGTGAAATGGATATTCATAATATGACGTGGGTGATCATACATTTGCTGTATGATGCGGCTGCTATGTTTATATGAAGCAGCTTTGTTTGTGACACTTGCTTATCTTCAACACATCCAAGGGAAAAAGAAGCAAAATGTAGTTGCACTGCATCTGCCTTTTGAGCACCACCAATTGCAGTATGAAAACAACTGAAAGGGAATTCAGATGACCACTTTCATACCTTGGATGGGCTCCACCACATTGTTGACCACACCTGTGTTATCTAAAGGGAAAAAGTAGAAATGTGACCACAGCATTTTGCCAGCATTTAACTTGAAAGCTTGTCTCTTTCTGTCTTTTGTTGCAAGTTACAGCAAATGTCATACAAACTGTGCTTCTCCACACAGACCCACCACATCCACCCAATATTGTATTCAATGACCAACATGAAATGAAACAAAATTAGGTGCTGTTTCCACGTAGCCTGCTATTTTTTCTATTTAGGTGTGGAACATGTGGATAAAAATAAATACTCCATTGTAACAGATGCGTTTTAGCCCCCTAAAAAGTATATTTTACAACCTGCTTTTTTATACCTGGATTTTAAAAATCTGCTATGTGGAAACGGAAGGCCAAAACCAATGTAACCAGGAGAAAAAAAATATCCACTTTTAAAAATATCCTGCTACGTGGACACAGCTCCTTAGAATTATGCAGATGGACACAGACAGACTGGAGGACAGACAGACAGATACTACAATCAGTGGACAGGCAGATGACAGATTGGGGATAGACAGAGAGATACCAGTGTTAGGAATGGACAGGCAGGTGAAGACAGACAGAAATAGACAGATAAAAAATAGATACTATATGTAATACTACTGGACAACAGTGCACAATGAAAAACAGTGCTGTAGGCTACCTGACAGAGGTTGCTCCTCAGGTAGAGTCCCCAAAACGTCTGCTGTTGAGATAAATAAAAAAAACGATTAGTGCGTAAAAAGAAGAATAACTTAAAGAATGTTTTGGCCTCAATTTATCATAAAAATAGTTCATTTAAACATACTGTACATTTATAAGCAAAAATAAAATAATATGATTGGCTAAAGCTAATTTGTCACTGAAGAAAAGTGTTGAACGGGGACATTTTTGTGGTATTGTCTATTTAAAGACTGCAGTACTTACCAGGTGCAGAGCGGACGACAGTAAAGAATAAACAGAGTACAGACATCAGTAGGACGATCTTCATGTCGACTGCCATGTTCTTTGTCTTGTGCTACAGTAAGGATAAAAAATAAAACATTCAGTCAGAAGTCATTAGTCTTAAAACCTCTATGTTCGCAAACCCTATTATAAACTTGTTACCAGATTGTTACCAATGCCAGTGGACCCATTTATACCAAGAAGCTACATAGCACAGGCTACAGCAGGTACGGTAGTTCTATATTGTACAGTACACTTACAGTATTACTAGCTGTGAATATCACTTTCCCTACCTGTAGTACTGGATAACTATGAGATGCAGCTGTGCAGTTAAAGTGACTAGTGAAGGGATGGTGTCTGCATTTATACCATTTGGAGACACGAGTACCAGGAAACAACTAAAGTTTATTTTGACCGTTTCCGAGTTATCAGGCTAAAACATACCATAATAACATAGTAGTAAAAGCATAAACTTCCTAATCTTATTTACTCTGGTTGACATCCCTGCACGTGAGGAGGGCTGTAAATTAATAAAATTAATGTAAATGTCTCATACATGTGGACAGGAAGAAAATGAGCCAACACATCATGTTACAGTATATCAGCCCTTAAAAAACAGCTCCTCAGTAGGCCTACATATGCAGTGTTCCTCTTTCTTGGGGGATACTTTTCCTCACTTAGCAATTTTTTAAATCCAATCACCAGTTTCATTACTTTAGTAATTCTTCGTTAAGATGTTTCACTGATATAAAGGACTCAATTTTTAAGCTGTAGCAATTCATTTTGAGGCCGATAAGACATAGTATTTATCAGATTGATTTGCCCACCTCTGTGAAACTAACAAAGCGGTTAACATGTTATATACAGTATTAGCTGAACTCTTTTTTTCTGTTTTCCCACTTTCTTGTTTTATCTGTATGCTCTATGGTGGTAAGTCTTAATTTCCCTGTCTACTATTCTCTATGGTGGGTTAGAATTGGCCACGATTACACTTTAACGAGGCCCAAAAGAAGTCCTGATTAGTTCTTGAATTTATTAAGTAATCGTACAACCAGGAGCAATGCCTTTACTTTACTACTCTGCACTTTGCTTAGGCTTACTGTTGTCTGGCATGTTCATGATGTGCACTTGGCCTTAGCTGTGCTATAGGTCTAGCAAGGGGAATCACGTGACCCCCACCGAGACTCAACCAGAGACCATCTACACAGTAGCCTAAAATATTGCTGTGTTAATTCAACACTTAGAGAGTGAGTTTAACATCTTCTGGAGGGTATTCGATCCCAAAGTACTCTCATACTGCAGGGACTGATAACTTCACCAGTGTTAATTAAACAGTTAGATACCTACATAGTAAAACAACAGAAAGATCTGATAGGACTGGCCGTCACATCAGACCCACAACGTAATGGAGATGACCCCCCCTATTCATGTATGAAAAGTATACATTTCAAAGCTGTGACGACAACATTTGATGGTGGTTGTAAACATTCATGAAAAAGACATTTGTGAATGCATCGCATACATTCTGGAAATATTTAAAATACTAAAAATACACACCAGACAGACCTTATTTATATATTGATGTTGTTATAAATAAATGCAAAATTTGGAAGCAAAAAAAGCCCCCTCACTTGTCTCTTTTAAACTGATCTTCCTCCCAGGTCAAATACCTCAATGTGTGGGCTTTAACCAATTCATAAGTTGCAAGGCCTACATTTAGACCGGCCAGTCTGTGTCTTAAGTTGACCTGGAGTATATTTTTCTCACATGTGACAGATAATGTACAGTTAATAATTTCCTTGTCAAGCACTTTTCCAGTATCGGGATGAGATATTTATCAGGGGAACATAAGCAAATTAGTAAACCATTGTCTTATCACCTAGGAGGAAATATTTATCTAAAATAACTTTTGCCATATCTTGCTGATTATAGTGATATATGAAGTTCATTTGAGGTTCCCATACTGTAGGAAGCAGAGTTAGTCAGATCTGTAGGAGTAAGCACATGGCAAGAACTTTGAAGATATTTCATATGTTTAGGCCTACATAATGTATGGATAACCCCATGAAAAATGCTCTCAAACCACTACTACACATGACTACATGACTACAGTGACTACACATCCAGGCTGAGAGGGTATTGGATGAAATGTCTGTATACAGATGATTCTGTAATTCGTGGCATTTTAAATCCAGGGGCTTTATTTGCCAATCCCACTAACTGTTAACTGCAATCAATGATGTTTTGAACATCAGCATACATTTAGGCTATCTTTCAAATTATACAAAACGTCAAGACATAAGATTATTTTCCTCCGCTAATGAATATATAATACTGGTTCTTGGACGTTTTCATGCTGTCCCATTTTTCAAATGTCAGATTCAATCTTAATATTAGCATGTAAAGAACTTTGTTTTGTCCAAGATAATTACAAATGTTGATTCACAGTAATTATCACAATATGACAATACTGTTAAAAAGACTATTGTGCTTTCCATTATGCATTAAATTGACCATTTTGTGTGCGTCCCAGAACTGTGTCCAGAACAGAAGTCCTATGGCCAGCACCATAAAATGTCATTATCTCTTTGTCTTTACAACTCTGTAGTATTTTTAATATGTGTTTGAAATGACATAGCATTTGTCTATAAGACTGTTGACAAAATAATCAAGCAAACGTTTGTTTTTGTTAAAATATTTAACAAATGATTTAAGATTAAGCTTGGCAATTAGTTTGTTTGAAAAGTTGAGTTTGTATACTATGGGGACATCTAGGTCATTTCTTTTTTTTGATATACTGATAATTAACATTTTGCTTTTGCCAAAATGGCACTCGAAGTATAGAATCACCCATAATTATATTTAAACTCTTGTAGCCTGATCTGTTTTTTTCTTTTACATGTTTCTGGCAAATAAGCAGATATTAATTGGCCATATGGTGTGTGTCATTTTCTGAAGGCGTGTGGATTTTGAATAGACTAGTTTAGAATAGAACAACTTTTTTATCAGACATGTAGCCTAAGTAGCCTATGGTAGTGTCCACATCCTCAGGCCCGTAACTAGAATTGAGGACACCGAGGTCATGACCTCGCTATTTTTTCCAAGTTTTTTTTTTTTAAATTCAGAGAAACTAATAAATTATGAAAATCATTCTTTCTTATCAAGACTTCGATTGGAGTAAAGATCAGCATGCATTCCCCTCTGTTTTTTGAAAATTAAGTCCACATAATGTCACAACTCCACGAAACCTGATACTCACCTCGTCACAGCAATCCCAACAGCAATCATCAATCAGATCCAATTCCCCTGTTTTCTATCCTCCACACCTGAAGGCCACTCCAGCTGAACTGAACCCGCCACACCTGAAGGCCCCTGCAGCTGAACTGAATTCTCGTTAGCCAGTTATTTAAGTTGGACTCAAACTGCATTCCTTGTCTGGTCTCGTTGGAAGACACCTTGTTTTGCCTTTGCTCCAGAGCTACTTTGTTGTAGACCTTTTGTTTGTTTGTTTGTTTGTTTGTTTGACAAAATCTCCTTTGTTTGAAGTTTGCTGAGATTGCTCCTTTGTTTTGAAGCTGCCAAGAGAATTAAAGACCTTCAAGTTTCATGGTACTTACCTGCCTCCGATCTCCTCCTGTGTCTGACGTAACACATAATCACCTTGTGAAATCACGTTAGCCTATTTCAAAAGTCGACATCCGCCCCTGCTGTGAACACCAGGAGAACGAGATAGAACTGGAGCTACGGTAGGCAAGGGTAGCCTGCTCAGAAGTCAGTTTTAGTCGTGTTTGTGCAATATGGAAAGATGAAGAAAAAAATCTACTCTGAAACAAACTAAGCTCAGCTTCGGAAAGCCAACATGTCAAGGGAACAGAAAGAGAGAAGGTGAATTCGCCAGTAAAATATATTCTTAGCAATGCATAGCTAGGAGG
>NW_026945771.1:30000-33332 GCF_034702125.1 Engraulis encrasicolus
GGTGTCCGCTAGCCTTGTCCTGACCATCCCATAATAATCAGAGAGGGTATCTGGGGAGCAGGATTTATAGAGAGGGGGTCAAACTGGTCCTGACCATCCCATAATACTACTATTTCATTTCGTATTCATGGTCTGGACTGGAGGTTGTGTGATCTGACACGATTGCAGGAAGCAGGAAGTTTGCACTCAGTTATGGTTTGAGATGACTGGATAGCTCTCAACCAATCGCCGACAGTTACTTAACAACAACATAGCGCAGACCAGGGGTCCGTTTCTCGATTATTGTCGTTGCTAACCGCCTTAAGACCGTCTTACCATTCCCTTGGATTTAGTGGTGAGCGTCGCTGTGGAAAGAGAGTTGAGTCGCTCTTACGAAGGACGTTGCTATCGTCGTTAGCAAAGACGCTTTCAAGATACGGACCCCAGAGCCATTGGCGCAGACCTTTTCGTCATTGTCACGAGCGTTCTCCCCCCTTTTCCCCCACGTGGGGTGCTTATTCACTTATTGGTTTTCTGGGGGGGGGGGGGGGGGGGGGGGGGGGGGGGGGGGGGGGTGGGCTGCGCATCAAAATCCTACCGCTGTAAACACTCCACAGAAAAGTGGGACCAGACTATCGTAGTGGATCCAATCCTTGTGTGTGTGTGTGTGTTTACCGTAATGCAGTCTCTCACACACACACACACACACACACACACACACACACACACACACACACACACACACACACACACACACACACACACGCACATATACAGTACACACCTCTGTGGACATGCTCGCTCTCCAGTCATCCCAAATGGTGTCAGAAGTGGGATGGCTATCGTGAGGCCATCGGAAGCGTACCCATTGTGTGCGAGCAATAATTCAGCCATTAAGACTCAGAGAGAGGCATTCGTATTTAACGATTTAATGTTAACCCTCTCGGCGCCACAGGTTTTTGCCCAAAACTGATGATTTTGACATGTTATATTCAAAAGGCTGTGGCTTAACATGGGTAATAGATAGAGCCTGACAATGAATGAGACAAATATTGAGGATGACCCAAAGTTTATTTTGGGAGTAAATTATCCCATCTAATTTGCATATTATGACGTCATATGGTGTCGGCCATTTTGAATTTATAATGAGTTATTGGATATTTTTGCATATTTTCAAAATATTTTTAATAATTTATCTAATTTAATTTACAAAACTTCCCCAGACACCTTCACTATTATGTTCTGTGAATACATTTTGGTCTAGAAAGCAATAAATTGTACACTAAAAGTGTAATTTGTAACTATATTATATAAAATATAGTGCAACATTGTAGCACAGTGACAAACACAAGTGAATGGACGGTTGCCGTTTTGCCTGTAGGGACTGGTCTATGAAGGTGACAAGTTATTTTTTAGTGCATGGACACCCTTCACAGCAATGCCCAGCATACAGATTCTATCCACACTAGGGGTATTATGTGCATTTTGTCCATTTGTGTGTCTTTGAACCAAGTACAGCAGGCCTACAGTAGCCTACAGTAGGCCTGTCAGCGTACACCCTGAAGGAGTCTGGGTATGGGCTACATGTCTAAAAACTTGTGCAAATATCTATTCAAACCCAGTGTTACATTTACTGATATACAAATAGGTGATATAAGGAAAGTGTGTGTGTGTGTGTGTGTGGGGGGGGGGGGGGGGGGGGGGGGTGTTGGTTACCTAGCCTATATCGCCCATGTCTTTCTGATGCACCAAACCCCAGCTGGTATCACACTTTTTTTTGCAAATAGACTCAGTCAGGTCGCAATTGGACATAATTACTATTATTATATCATTAGAATAGCATTGCTATTTATTTAGACCTGCAGTCGGCAGGAACAGTGTCGAGTAGCGTGAACTAGGCTATGCTTCCGTTTTGCACCGAGTAGAATGTGCACGAGAACTCTGTGTCTTGGGCGCATACTCCTCTCACTCCATCCCCCACTGTTGGCAGGAATATGCACACTTCTTTTTTCTTCATTTACTTTTTTACTTAGTATACAAGCTCTTTACAAACATCCTGACCACTGTCACCCTCCAGATGATGAATATTGACTCTGTAACAGGCAAATTACGACGCGTTGCATCATTCCCCTGTCGTTGCAATGAACGTCGCCAGCATAGCGACAGTATACAAAGCAGCATGAAATTACCTCGCATCTCGATCGAAAAGAAACTTCCCTTCCTCAATATACAAGTCTCCTGCAGAAACGAACACTTCTATTGTGTACTTACAAGTGAATGAATGAAGGGTTTTCTTGTCACAGTCCCCATGATCGACGAATAGGCTGTCGATAGTTTCCTCAGGCAACAGTAACATGGGAAGTATAACGCGGCAGAAAATACACTCCTGTTTGCATATTACCTCATTTAGGGGCGAAATATATGATGAATACATATGTACAATCATGACAAGTTACCATTTGAGTGCATTTGGTCGTTTATTCAGTAGAATTATCCACGTAATGTCACTACAAGGCTGCTTCCGTCTTTCGCGTTGTTTCACAGGGGAGAAGTTACTTCCGCAATGTCCGAGGTTTGTAGTTTTGTAGTTTTCTTAAACAAAATACCATATAAGGCGTCCCAATGCGTTTAGAACTGAAGTACTACATGTCTGCCACCCAATGGAGTGGAAGTTGAACTACATTTGATATCCTATTTGAAAAAAACGGCCGTTGTAATCAATACGGCATCTCGTCGACAAAAGTCGCCTGTGGCGCCCAGAGGGTTAACATAGTTGACAATGGAATTGGCATAAGTAGACAGTCTTTGGCGTAGGTCCAATCATCAGCCTGGGTCTTGCACCAGCGGATCCAGTAGAGCCTGCCATAGCCGTGCAGCAGGAACTGGACATTTAACCCCTTGGACAGGTAGACTGGACCCAACTGGTGGTGGTGGGGATGGAGGAGGAGATTTCGGACCAGCCATGCCTAGGCCAGCAAGAAAGGAGAATTAGACACGTCGCTATAAGGGAGATGGCAGCCGCTGATTGGCTCTGCGAAATGCACAGGTGACCTGAGTCTTCCTGGCAGAACTAACGCAGGCTACATTTCCATGTGAGGGACCCCCAGGATTGGTGACCCGGTATGAGGGACCCCAGTGATGGGTGAAGCATAGCTGATGGGGCACACTGGATGGGAGAAGCATGATGGGCAGTTGCGTCAGGGACACCATGAGTATGTGTAGTGCATAGGTGCGCTTCCCGAAGGGGAAGGCAGTGTGATGGAGTAACCATCACTAGGGTTGTGGGTGTGATGGAGTGACCGTCACTAGGGTTGTGGGTGTGATGGAGTGACCGTCACTATGGAGGCAGTGTG